>NC_092334.1:305218076-305525961 GCF_046630445.1 Rutidosis leptorrhynchoides
TAAAATAAGGACAAGATTTGGAGTCCATGCTTGTATGATATTATGTGAAAACTGCATTCAAGAAACTTATTTTTGATGTAATATATTCTTATTGTAAACCATTATGTAATGGTCGTGTGTAAACGGTATATTTTAGATTATCATTATTTGATAATCTACGTAATGCTTTTTAAACCTTTATAGATAAAATAAAGGTTATGGTTGTTTTAAAAATGAATGCAGTCTTTGAAAAACGTCTCATATAGAGGTCAAAACCTCGCGTCGAAATCAATTAATATGGAACGTTTATAATCAATATGAACGGGAGATTTCAGTTGCTATCCTAGCGTTGGTCTTAGAGAACCAGAAAATTTAATTAGTGTGTCTTACCGAGTTTGTTAGGATGCATTAGTGAGTCTGGATTTCGACCGTGTTTTTCTTCAAAAACGATTGCTTAACATTTTTTTGTTGGAAACTATATATTATTAACATGTAAATATTATGTGATATATTAATCTCTTAACGTGTTTGATACTGTGTGATAGATGTCTACCTCTAGTATAAATCCCATTGATTCACCTAATAATAATGAAGAGTCGAATATATTTTGGGAAGATTCACAAATTCCCGAAGAGGAACCGGAAGAGGAGGAACCGGAAGAGGAGGAACCGGAAGAAGAGGAACCAGAAGAGGATGAATCGGAAGAGGAGGAACCAGAAGAAGAAGAGGTTCCAGAGGAAGAAATATTGATACCTATAGTAAATCGATTAAATAAAAGAAAATCCTCAACCAACGGACCAAAGTTAATAATGGTCAATGGTGTTTCCGTCGAGGAAGCAAAATATTTTGAAGATTACCAATTTTCCGATGAATCGGATCCCGATGAGGATTCCGATGATGTTATATAAATTACCTCGACCCAATTTAATAAAGCGAAAGAAAATAATAAGGGAAAAGGTATAAAAATAGAGAACCCGATTCCAACCCCGATGAACTTTATATGTATCGACAACATCTGTATTTCCTAAAATGTGACAATGACCCGGGAACCTCTAAACCACCAGGTTTTTCTAAATCATTATGGAAAATGACGGCTCGTATTAGAGGAACACCATATATTCCTAGAAAATTAGGAAAACGGACCAAGTTTGAAGAAGAAGAAACCAGTGATTCAGATTAGAAGGTTGTAATCATGTTGTGTATTATATGTATTGTAGTGTGCTTGTACTTTTATGTTCTATGTAAAAATTGCTTGTATTGTTTGTTAATTATCTTTTACGAATCTAATCCTTGTCTATTTTATAGTATAAAAACAAAATGGACATTAAGGGTAGACAACCGAATATTTTAGAAGACCTACCAGAGGATATGATTGAGGAAATCTTGTCTAGTGTCGGTTAGAATTCATCAGCACATTTAGTTATGACGAAATTAACTTGTCAAACATTTGAAAGACTTTCTAGAAATGCCTTAGTTTATAAAAGGCTTTCCTTTGATAGGTGGGGTATATCACATTGGGGAGACCGTAAGTTACGCCGTGTTTTCTTTAAAGCGTTAAATGCGGGGAACCCAAATGCAATTTTACGCTACGGGTTAAGAACCTATTTTGACTCAACATATCCCAACATAGGATTTCGTGAATTAGAAAGAGCTTCTAACATGCAACATAAAGAAGTATGTTATGCTTACGGGTAGTGATGTTCGCTTCTTACCAAAGTGAGAAAAAGAACATTGGATTGCAACTTTTAAATAAAACCTTCCCACAAGTGACGGATTCAGTAGTTAGGGTGAGAAACAAGGTTATAGATTATTACGAGGCTGTTGGACATTACGAAACCCTCGTCCTTTTGACGACATTACAACATGCTGCCTAGCCAATGGTCATAACGGTTATTTTCCACAAGACTAAGGATGGGAAGTCGTCTTAGTAAAACCAGAATGCATGACTTGTTTCTGGACTTATGAATTACGTGTCTTTATTTCCTTTGCTGAACAACTTGCGTATTAACTAGATTTATCTTCAAAACTGTCCTGTATCAAAGTGTACTATATTTCATGTTATAAGTAATATAGCGATGTTGTAAGTTTGAATAATATTTATATGTGATATATTATTATAATCAGATTTTCATATGGAATTGTAGTAGTTGAATTGTATATTAGCTACTAAGTATGAACTTAACGGGTAGGTAGTACCCGAATTTAAACTTATAAAACGCTAATATGAAGAAAAAGCTTTTATAAATGAGTTCATATTATGCTACGAAATACTATTGACTACTCTTAATATTCTGTATGATTAACTCGATTCAGTTGGCTATTTTGAAGGAAATGGCACCGACTACTCGACACACCATGAATATGTGCGAAGAGGAATTTCGTACCTTTCTTGCTGCAAACATAGCCGCAGTACAGGCTGCGCTACATACCAACAATAACTCTGAATCTAGCAATGCAGCTAACGGCGCAAGAAATCGTGTAGGATGCTCCTACAAAGAATTCACTGCCTGCAAACCTTTGGAATTTGATGGAACTGAAGGACCAATTCGATTGAAACGGTGGACCGAGAAAGTCGAATCGGTGTTTGCCATAAGTAAGTGTACTGAAGAGGACAAAGTTCAGTACACTACGCATACCTTCACAGGTACTGCATTAACATGGTGGAACACCTATCTTGAACAGGTAGGACAAAATGCTGCTTACGCACTACCGTGGTCGGCATTCAAGCAATTGATGAACGAGCAGTACCGTCCTAGAAACGAAGTCAATAAACTCAAGGCAGAACTTAGATAGTTACGAACACAAGGGTTCGACGTTACCACATATGAACGATGATTCACAGAGTTGTGCCTATTGTGTCCGGGAGCATTCGAAGATGAAGAAGAGAAGATCGACACATTTGTAAAAGGGTTACCAGTATGGATTCAAGAAGATGTGAGTTCACACGAGCTCGCTTCTATACAGAAGGCAAGTCGAATGGCTCATAAACTCATAAATCAGATTGAGGGAAGAATTAAAGAGCAGGCAGCCGAAGAAGCCAACACGAAACAACTCAAGAGGAAGTGGGAGGAACACGGTGATAAGAGTCACCAGTACAACAACAACAACAATTACAACCACAATCGCAACAACTATCCCAACAACCGCAACAACAATCGCAACAATAACCGCAATCCTAACAATAACTACAACAAACATGCCAACAACAACAACAACTACAACAACCATTTCAACAACAATAACAATCCCAACAACAACCTCAATAACAACAACGGCAATAAAAACCAAAAAAATCCATGTCATAGGTGTGAAGAAAATCATCAGGGGTTTTGTACGATATTTTGCAACAGGTGTAAAAGAAATGGTCATAGCGCGACAAAGTATGAGGTCTACGGACCAAAGTTTAACAGAACTAAAGAAACAAATAATGTCGGAACAAGTAATGCCGAAATGAATAGTATCAGAGCAAGTAATACCAACGCTGTTTGTTATAAATGTGGAAAACCAGGCCACATTATTAGAAATTGCCCGAATCAGGGGAATACTAATGGGCAGGGCCATGGAAGAGTTTTCAATATTAATGCTGCAGAAGCACAGGAAGACCTGAAGCTTGTTACGGGTACGTTTCTTATTGACGATAAATCTGCTTATTTTTTATTTGATTCGGGTGCGGATAGAAGTTATATGAGTAGAGAATTTTGTGCTAAATTAAGTTGCCCATTGGCGCATTTGGATAGTAAATTTTTACTCGATTTAGCAAACGGTAAATTAATTTCAGCAGAAAATATATGTCGGGAGAGAGAAATTAAACTGGGGGATGAAACGTTTAAAATTAATTTAATACCAGTCGAGTTAGGGAGTTTTGATGTAATAATTGGCATGGACTGGTTAAAAAAGGTGAGAGCAAAGGTCGTTTGTTACAAAAATGCGATTCACATTATGCGTGAAAAAGGAAAACCTTTAATGGTGTACGGAGAAAAGAACAACGCGAAATTAAATCTTATTAGTAGTTTGAAGGCGTAAAAACTAATAAGAAAAGGTTGTTACATCATTCTAGCACACATCGAGGAAGTTAAACCTGAAGAAAAGAACATCAGTGATGTTCCCGTCACAAAAGAATTTCCCGATGTATTTTCGAAAGAATTACCGGGATTACTCCCACATCGATCCGTTGAATTTCAAATAGACCTTGTACCAGGAGCTGCACCAATAGCTCGTGCTCCTTACAGACTCGCACCCAGCGAAATGAAAGAATTACAAAGTCAGTTACAGAAACTTTTAGAGCGTGGTTTCATTCGACCAAGCACATCACCATGGGGAGCTCCTGTTTTGTTTATCAAGAAGAAAGATGGTACATTCAGGTTGTGTATCGACTACCGAGAGTAGAACAAACTTACCATCAAGAACCGCTACCCACTACCGAGAATCGACGACTTATTTGATCAACTACAAGGCTCGTCTATTTATTCGAAGATCAATTTACGTTCTGGATATCATCAAATGCGAGTGAAGGAGGATGATATTCCAAAGACTGCTTTTAGGACGCGTTACGGTCATTATGAGTTTATGGTTATGCCGTTTGGATTGACTAACGCACCAGCTGTGTTCATGGACCTCATGAACCGAGTGTGTAGGCCATATCTTGACAAGTTTGTCATTGTTTTCATCGATGACATACTTATTTACTCGAAGAATGATCAAGAGCACGAAGAACATTTGAGAAAAGTGCAAGAGTTGCTGAGAAAAGAAAAACTGTACGCTAAGTTTTCAAAGTGTGCATTTTGGTTGGAAGAAGTTCAATTCCTCGATCACATAGTGAACAAAGAAGGTATTCAGGTGGATCCAGCAAAGATTGAAACCGTTGAAAAGTGGGAATCCCCGAAAACTCCGAAACATATACGCCAGTTTTTAGGACTAGCTTGTTACTACAGAAGGTTCATCCAAGAGTTTTTCAGAATAGCAAAACCCTTGACTGCATTAACGCATAAAGGGAAGAAATTTAAATGGAAAGATGAACACGAGAAAGCATTTTAATTGTTAAAGAAAAAGTTAACTACGGCACCTATATTGTCATTACCTAAAGGGAATGATGATTTTGTGATATATTGTGATGCCTCAAAGCAAGGTATCGGTTGTGTATTAATGTAACGAACGAAAGTAATTGCTTATGCGTCTAGACAATTGAAGATTCACGAACAGAATTATACGACGCATGATTTGGAATTAGGCGCGGTTGTTTTTGCATTAAAGACTTGGAGGCACTACTTATATGGGGTCAAAAGTATTATATATACCGACCACAAAAGTCTTTAACACATATTTAATCAGAAAATATCGAATAGGAAGCAGTGTAGGTGGATTGAATTGTTGAATGATTACGACTTTGAGATTCGTTACCACCTGGGGAAGGCAAATGTGGTAGCTGACGCCTTGAGCAGAAAGGACAGAGAACCCATTCGAGTAAAAGCTATGAATATAATGATTCACACTAACCTTACTACTCAAATAAAGGAGGCGCAACAAGGAGTTTTAAAAGAGGGAAATTTAAAGGATGAAATACCCAAAGGATCGGAGAAGCATCTTAATATTCGGGAAGATGGAACCCGGTATAGGGCTGAAAGAATTTGGGTACCAAAATTTGGAGATATGAGAGAAATGGTACTTAGAGAAGCTCATAAAACCAGATACTCAGTACATCCTGGAATGGGGAAGATGTACAAGGATCTCTAGAAACATTTTTGGTGGCCAGGTATGAAAGCTGATGTTGCTAAATACGTAGGAGAATGTTTGACGTGTTCTAAGGTCAAAACGGAGCATCAGAAACCATCAGGTCTACTTCAACAACCCGAAATCTCGGAATGGAAATAGGAAAACATTACCATGGATTTCATCACTAAATTGCCAAGGACTGCAAGTGGTTTTGATACTATTTGGGTAATAGTTGACCGTCTCACCAAATCATCACACTTCCTGCCAATAAGAGAAGATGACAAGATGGAGAAGTTAGCACGACTGTATTTGAAGGAAGTCGTCTCGAGACATGGAATACCAATCTCTATTATCTCTGATAGGGATGGCAGATTTATTTCAAGATTCTGGCAGACATTACAGCAAGCATTAGGAACTTGTCTAGACATGAGTACTGACTATCATCCACAAACTGATGGGCAGAGCGAAAGGATGATACAAATTCTTGAAGACATGCTACGAGCATGTGTTATTGATTTCAGAAACAGTTAGGATCGACATCTACCGTTAGCAGAATTTTTCTACAACAACAGCTACCATTCAAGCATTGAGATGATGCCGTTTGAAGCACTTTATGGTAGAAATTGCAGGTCTCTGATTTGTTGGAGTGAAGTGGGGGATAGGCAGATTACGGGTCCGGAGATAATACAAGAAACTACCGAGAAGATCATCCAAATTCAACAACGGTTGAAAACCGCCTAAAGTCGACAAAAGAGCTATGCCGACATTAAAAGAAAAGATATAGAATTTGAAATTGGAGAGATGGTCATGCTTAAGGTTGCACCTTGGAAAGGCGTTGTTCGATTTGGTAAACGAGGGAAATTAAATCCAAGGTATATTGGACCATTCAAGATTATTGATCGTGTCGGACCAGTAGCTTACCGAATTGAGTTACCTCAAAAACTCGCTGCTGTACATAACACTTTCCACGTCTTGAATTTGAAGAAATGTTTTGCTAAAGAAGATCTCACTATTCCGTTAGACAAAATCCAAATCAACGAAAAATTTCAATCTATCGAAGAACCCGTCGAAATAATGGATTGTGAGGTTAAAAGACATAAACTAAACAAGATACCAATTGTTAAGGTTCGATGGAATGCTCGTAGAGGACCCGAGTTCACCTGGGAATGAGAAGATCAGATGAAGAAGAAATACCCGCACTTATTTCCAGAAGATACGTCAACACCTCCAACTGCTTAAAATTTCGGGACAAAATTTATTTAACGGGTAGGTACTGTAGGGACCCGAACTTTTTCATGTTTATATATATTAAATGAAATTTATATTTACATGATTAAGTGTTTCCAACATGTTAAGCAATCAAACTTGTTAAGACTTGATTAATTGAAATATGTTTCATATAGACAATTGACCACCCAAGTTGACAGGTGATTCACGAACGTTAAAACTTGTAGAAACTATATGATGACATATATATGATTATATATATAGTTAACATGATATTATGATAAGTAAGTATCTTATTAGGTATTTTAACAATGAGTTATATACATAAAATTGTGTTTATTGAATTAAGAAACTCGAAACGATATATATAACGATTATCATTATAACAATGTCTTACCAATTACATATGAATCATATTAAGATATTGTTACACTATGTTTAATCATGATAAATGATAAGTAAACATGTCATTATGTATATTAACAATACAAGACTACTAACTTAAGGATTTCGAAACGAGACACATATGTAACGATTATCGTTGTAACGACATTTAAATGTATATATATCATATTAAGATATATTAATATATCATAATATCATGATAATATAATAATTTAACATCTCATTAGATATAATAAACATTGGGTTAACAACATTTAACAAGATCGTAAACTTAAAGGTTTTAAATCAACATTTACATGTAACCACTAACGATGACTTAACGACTCAGTTAAAATGTATATACGTGTAGTGTTTTAATATGTATTCATATACTTTTGAAAGATTTCAAGACACTTATAAAAATACTTCTACTTAACAAAAATGCTTACAATTACATCCTTATTCAGTTTCATCAACAATTCTACTCGTATGCACCCGTATTCGTACTCGTACAATACACAGCTTTTAGATGTATGTACTATTGGTATATACACTCCAATGATCAGCTCTTAGCAGTCCATGTGAGTCACCTAACACATGTGGGAACCATCATTTGGCAACTAGCATGAAATATCTCATAAAATTACAAAAATATGAGTAATCATTCATGACTTATTTACATGAAAACAAAATTACACATCCTTTATATCTAATCCATATACCAACGACCAAAAACTCCTACAAACACTTTCATTCTTCAGTTTTATTTATCTAAGTGATCTCTCTCAAGTTCTATCTTCAAGTTCTAAGTGTTCTTCATAAATTCTATAAGTTCTAGTTTTATAAAATCAAGAATACTTCCAAGTTTGCTAGCTTACTTCCAATCTTGTAAAGTGATCATCCAACTTCAAGAAATCTTTCTTATTTATAGTAAGATATCTTTCTAATACAAGGTAATACTCATATTCAAACTTTGATTCAATTTCTATAACTATAACAATCTTATTTCGAGTGAAAATCTTACTTGAACTTGTTTTCGTGTCATGATTCTGCTTCAAGAACTTTCAAGCCATCCAAGGATCCTTTGAAGCTAGATCTATTTTTCTCATTTCCAGTAGGTTTATTCACAAAACCTGAGGTAGTAATGATATTCATAACATCATTCGATTCATATATATAAAACTACCTTATTCGAAGGTTTAAACTTGAAATCACTAGAACATAGTTTAGTTAATTCTAAACTTGTTCGCAAACAAAAGTTAATCCTTCTAAATTGACTTTTAAAATCAACTAAACACATGTTCAATATCTATATGATATGCTAACTTAATGATTTAAAATCGGAAAACATGAAAAACACCGTAAAACCGGATATATGCCGTTGTAGTAACACCGCGGACTGTTTTGGGTTAGTTAATTAAAAACTATGATAAATTTTGATTTAAAAGTTGTTCTTTTGGGAAAATGATTTTTCATATGAACATGAAACTATATCCAAAAATCATGGTTAAACTCAATGTGGAAGTAGGTTTTCCAAAATGGTCATCTAGACGTCGTTCTTTCGACTTAAATGACTACCTTTAAAACATGACTTGTAACCTGTAATTCCAACTATAAACTTATACTTTTTCTGTATAGATTCATAAACTTAATTTCAATATGAAACCATAGCAATTGGATTCATTCAAAACGGATTTAAAACGAAGAAGTTATGGGTAAAACAAGATTGGTTATTTTTGCTTGTTGTAGCTACGTGAAAATTGGTAACAAATCTATATTAATCATATCCTAGCTAACTTATATTGTATTATATATTTATTATAATATATTATGTAATCTTGGGATACCATAGACACGTATGCAAATGTTTTGACGTATCATATCGACCCATCTATATATATTATTTGGAACAACCATAGACACTCTATATGCAGTAATGTTGGAGTTAGCTATACATGGTTGAGGTTGATTCCAAAAATATATATAGTTTGAGTTGTGATCTAGCCTGAGACGTGTATACACTGGGTCGTGGATTGATTCAAGATAATATATATCGATTTATTTCTATACATCTAATTATGGACAACTAGTTGTAGGTTACTAACAAGGACAGCTGACTTAATAAACTTAAAACAGTAAAACGTATTAAAAATATTGTAAATATATTTTGCACATACTTTGATATATATATATATATATATATATATATATATATATATATATATATATATATATATATATATATATATATATATATATATATATATATATATATATATATGTACATATTTGTTATAGGTTTGTGAATCGACCAGTGGCCAAGTCTTACTTCCCGACGAAGTAAAAAATCTGTGAAAGTGAGTTATAGTCCCACTTTTAAAATCTAATATTTTGGGATGAGAATACATGCAGTTTTATAAATGTTTTACGAAATAGACACAAGTAAATGAAACTACATTATATGGGTGAATGATCGAAGCCGAATATGCCCCTTTTGCTTGGTATCCTAAGAATTAGTAAACCGATCTACTAATTGACGCGAATCCTAAAGATAAATCTATTGGGCCTAACGAACCCCATCCAAAGTACCGGATGCTTTAGTACTTCGAATTATTTTTTATCATGTCCTAAGGATTTCTCGGAATGATAGGGGATATTCTTATATGCATCTTGTTAATGTCGGTTACCAGGTGTTCACCGTATGAATGATTTTTATCTCTATGTATGGGATGTATACTGAAATATGAAATCTTGTGGTCTATTATTATGATTTGATAATATATAGGTTAAACCTATAACTCATCAACATTTTTGTTGACGTTTTAAGCATGTTTATTCTCAGGTGATTATTAAGAGCTTCCGCTGTTGCATACTAAAATAAGGTGATAATGCTAAAAACGAACATATATTTCATAGCATTATTCCTCAAGAAAGACAAGCTTTTAGTTGCAATTGTTCTATTTACAAGTGATATTCGTTTAAATAATAAAAGGTGAAGACAAAAGACAGATTCGATGAATTGAAGACGCAAACGACCAAAAAGCTCAAAAGTACAAAAGACAATCAAAAAGGTTCCAATTATTGATAAGAAACGTCTCGAAATTACAAGAGTACAAGATTCAAAATGCAAAGTACAAGATATTAAATTGTACGCAAGGACGTTCGAAAATCCGGAACCGGGACCAAAGTCAACTCTTAACGCTCGACGCAACGGACTAAAAATTACAAGTTAACTATGTATATAAATATAATATAATATATAATTAATTATATTAATTATATATATATTATATTTATATATATAAAACCGTCGGCAGAGAAAACTCCAAGGACTGAGCTGTAAAATTAACCTCCGCGACTCGCGGAGTTTGAAGGGGATTTTGCCGCGAGTCGCGGAGCCCCAAATTTCAACTCTGGCTATAAAGCAAACCGAATTCTGATCAAATTTCATATTCTATTTCTATCTCTCTCTCAATATATACGTAATATATATATATATATTTATATTTTAATTTTAATTTTAATTATAATTCTAATAATAAGGGTATGTTAGCGAATGTTGTAAGGGTGTAAGTCGAAATTCTGTCCGTGTAACGCTACGCTATTTTTAATCATTGTAAGTTATGTTCAACCTTTTTATATTAATGTCTCGTAGCTAAGTTATTATTATGCTTATTTAAAACGAAGTAATCATGATGTTGGGCTAATTACTAAAATTGGGTAATTGGACTTTGTACCATAATTGGGGTTTGGACAAAAGAACGACACTTGTGGAAATTAGACTATGGGCTATTAATGGGCTTTATATTTGTTTAACTAAATGAAAGTTTGTTAATGTTAATATAAAGATTTACAATTGGGCGTCCCTATAAATTACCATATACACTCGATCGGACACGATGGGCGGGGTATTTATATGTACGAATAATCGTTCATTTAACCGGAAACGGGAATGGATTAATAGCCACTAGAATAATTAAAACAGGGGTGAAATTACATTCAAGGGTAATTGGTGTAATTGTTAACAAAGTAGTAAAACCTTGGTTTACACGCAGTCGATAACCTGGTGTATTCATTAAACAAAGTATTAAAACCTTGTTACAATTCGAATCCCCAATTAGTTGGAATATTTATCTTCGGGTATAATAATAATTTGACAAGGACACTTGCAATTTATATTTATGACTGATGGACTGTTATGGACAAAAACCAGACGGACATATTAAATAATCTAGGACAAAGGACAATTAACCCATGGGCATAAAACTAAAATCAACACGTCAAACATCATGATTACGGAAGTTTAAATAAGCATAATTCTTTTATTTCATATTTAATTTCCTTTATTTTATATTTAATTGCACTTCTAATTATCGCACTTTTATTTATTGTTATTTAATCGCAATTTTAATTATCGTACTTTTTAATTATCGTAAGTTTATTTTATCGCACTTTTATTATTCGCAATTTCATTATCGTTATTTACTTTACGCTTTAATTTAAGTCTTGTATTTATTTTATATTTTACATTTGGTTTTAACTGCGACTAAAGTCTTAAAATCGACAAACCGGTCATTAAACGGTAAAAACCCCCCTTTATAATAATAATATTACTTATATATATATATTTGTATTTTTATAAAAGTAAACTAATATAGCGTTGAGCTTTGTTTAAAGATTTCCCTGTGGAACGAACCGGACTTACTAAAAACTACACTACTGTACGATTAGGTACACTGCCTATAAGTGTTGTAGCAAGGTTTAAGTATATCCATTCTATAAATAAATAAATATCTTGTGTAAAATTGTATCGTATTTAATAGTATTTTCCTAGTAAAAATAATATTATTTTATATACACCTCGCTGCACATCAAGTATTTTTGGCGCCGCTGCCGGGGAACTATCTTAAAAGCCGGAAGCGCAACGCTAATATATATAAAAAAAAAAAAAAAGATTTTTAGTTACTTTTATTAAAATTCGTTTTTGTAAAAATACGTTTTAAATATTCGAAAAATATAAAAAGAAAAACAAAAATATATGTATTTTTAAGATTTTGTTAAATATTTAAGTTTTATAAGTTTCTTTATTTTTATTTTAGTTTATAAAAATATAAGTTTTATTTTAAAATCTTTTATTTATAAAAAAACAGAAAACAGAAAATAAAAAAAAAAAAAATAAATAAATAAAAACGCGTAAAAACTCAAACCTGTCAGCTGAAATTCTGAACCCCGCGACTCGCGGGGTTTGCAGCATTAAATGCCGCGATTCGTGGAGTTTCTCTGACACGCGGACAGGAAGCCCTAATCGAGCATTAATTACGTTTTATTATTAATTATTATTATTATTTAAACCTAATTATCATTATTATTATTAGTTTTATTTTTACTTTTACTTTTTATTTAATTTATGTATTTAGTATTAATTAGTTTTATTAAATTGTAAAATTAATAGTTTTATAAAATAAATAATATAAAAATAATATTTTTATAAAAATTTTACTTTTTATAACTTTTTGTATATTTTTATATTTTGTCCCTTTTTAATCGCTGTAGCGTAATATTTGTATTTTTTCGCTCATATTTAATTTTAAACTTAGTTTTTGCTATAGTTATTTTTACTCCTAGATTTTTAGGCTTTGCCGTAAACTCTCTTAAGTGCTTATTCCTTAGACTAAGATTTAGGTACTTTAGAATTTTGCGACGCCTTTTTAAGTTTTAGTTTCTTTTTAAGTTATTTCCATTTGGGATTTAGTTTTTCCTGTAAGCTTTAATATTTTTAAACCTTTTACTATGTATCAATTATCATTCCAATTAGTAATTTCAATTTGCGATTATAATTTTAAGTTAGCTATAGTAATAAGGTTAGGTTAGTTAAGTATTTTTAAGTTTCTTTTATTTTTCCGTCACCTTTTATTTTTCAACCATTTTTTTTTCTTTTTCGACCTTTTGCGACGAACTCTTTTTCTCTCTTATTTCTCGCTATTCTAGTTTTAGGACTTAGAATTTTTTTTCTACTTCTTATCTAAATTTCTTAAAATTACGAAAATTTATTTTGAGTGGTTAAATTGATAGACATCAAAATTTTATGGTTCGTAGTAATAGTTGGATTTGTACGTGGACCGGGTTATTGGAGCCAAACAGTCCTCAATTATATTGAGACCAAACGAATCCTGCCCCTCTGCTGCATCTTTTGGCTATTCAAAACGTGGGCAAAATCAGAAAAGTCTATTGATTGGATAACTTATTATAATTTTTCTTTCCTTTTAAAAACTAATAGGATATTCAGTGAATGCACCGAGCAAGACGTTCATCACCTTTTGTACGTTCACCACCTGTAACTCGATCAAGACATCGTTTAACAAATATAACCGCCGTTGATTTTTCTTTAGAATCGTCATCCAGTCAACCAAGTACTTCAGTTCAAATTTCCGATAATCCATTTTTTGAACCCAACCTCACAATTGAGAATCCAGAGAATATTCAGGAACGGTTCATAGATCCTGAACCATTAAACTTTCCTCCGGAACCACCAATCATTCAAACAGAGATTGTTGAGGAACGAACTATTAAATCAGAATCATCTAGTGATACCGATTCAACAAATTCAATTATGGAGAATCTGGAACCTTTAAGTATGGAAGACCGAATGAGAGCTAAACGCACTGGCCAAGGTCACGCAATTACTCATCCAGACATTAATGCGCCAGATTATGAAATCAAAGGACAAATTTTACACATGGTGACTAATCAATGCCAATTTAGTGGTGCGCCGAAGGAAGATCCAAATGAACATCTACGTACCTTTAATAGGATCTGCACACTATTTAAAATCCGAGAAGTGGAGGATGAACAGATATATCTCATGTTATTTCCCTGGACTTTAAAGGGAGAAGCCAAAGATTGGTTGGAATCGTTACCTGAAGGGGCGATTGATACATGGGATGTTTTAATTGACAAATTTCTTAAACAATTCTTTCCTGCATCTAAAGCCGTAAGACTTCAAGCAGAAATTGTTACGTTCACACAGAAGCCAAATGAAACTCTATATGAGGCGTGGACAAGATATGGAAAGTTATTAAGAGGATGTACGCAACATGGTTTAGACACCTGTCAAATAGTACAAATATTCTACCGAGGATGCGACATCACTACAAGAAAAGACATAGATATAGCAGCTGGTGGTTCTATTATGAAGAAAACCGAAACTGATGCTTACAAAATTATTGATAACACTGCTTCCCACTCACATGAGTGGCACCAAGAAAAAGATATCATTAGATCATCTAAAGCAGCTAGAGCCGATTCTAGCCATGACTTAGATTCCATTTCCGCAAAGATAGATGCTGTGGAGAGACGAATGGAAAAGATGACTAAGGATATTCACTCAATACGAATTAGTTGTGAGCAGTGTGGAGGACCACATTTGACAAAAGATTGTCTCAGTATTGAATTAACAATGGAACAAAGAGAGAATATTTCATACATAAACCAAAGGCCTGGAAATAATTATCAGAATAATTATCAACCGCCAAGACCGATTTACAATCAAAACCAGAATTATAACCGAAATATTCCATACAACAACCAACAAGGTCCTAGCAATCAACAAGTATCCAATAATACTTATAATCAGCAAAGACCAAATTTTCAAAACAAACCACCACAATAAACCGATGATAAAAAGCCGAATTTAGAAGTTATGATGACGAAGCTAGTTGAAACTCAAACGCAGTTTTTCACATCTCAGAAACAAACCAATGAACAAAATGCTCAAGCATTTAGGAATCAACAAGCTTCGATTCAAAATCTGGAACAAGAAGTAAGTAACCTAGCAAGGTTAATAGGTGAAAGAAAACCGGGAAGTTTACCAAGCGATACAAATGCTAACCCCCGGAATGAAACAGCTAAAGCTATTACCACAAGAAGTGGTACAACACTTAAACCACCTGAAATACCTGTAACTTCTGATGAAACTATTCCTACTCCACAAGAACCACAACCTGATCAAGATAAGGAAAAAGAACCGGTAGTTGAAAAGGTTAATGAAAATAACACAGTTAAGGATAAACCTTATGTTAAACCATACCAACCACCACTTCCTTATCCGAGTAAAATGAAGAAAGAAAAACTTGAAGCCGAGCAATCCAAATTCTTGGATATGTTTAAACAGATAAATGTAAATCTTCCTTTCATTGATGTGATTTCAGGAATGCCTAGATATGCTAAATTCTTGAAAGATCTAATCACGAATAGAAAGAAAATGGAAGAACTCTCGGCTGTTACTATGAATGCTAATTGTTCAGCAGTGCTGTTGAATAAGATACCAGAAAAATTATCTGATCCAGGAAGTTTCACAATTCCATGTTTTCTGGGTAGTCTTAGTTCAATAGAAGCATTGGCAGACTTAGGTGCTAGTATAAATCTAATGCCGTATTCACTATACGCTAAACTAGACCTTGGAGAATTGAAACCAACAAGAATAAGTATACAACTAGCCGACCGATCAGTAAAATATCCTAGAGGGATAATGGAGAACATGCTAGTTAAAGTTGGTACTTTAGTATTTCCAGTAGATTTTGTTGTTTTGGACATGGAAGAAGATTCTCAAGTTCCTCTCATATTAGGAAGACCATTCTTAAACACGGCTAAAGCAATGATAGACGTGTTCGGTAAGAAACTGACCCTAAGTATAGAGGATGAGAGTGTTACCTTTTCAGTTGATAGAGCAATGCAACAACCACAATCTGTAGATGATACATGTTATTATATTCAAACTATAGATGCACATGCAGAATTATTAGAAGAATTTCCAGAATTACAAGGAACAGGAGAATGTTCTTTAGGAGAAGGTAATGAACCAATTGATGAAGCTGAAATGTTAGCTACACTTATAGCTAATGGATATGAACCAACAACAGAAGAAATTCAAATGCTAAAAGAAGAAGACATATATCGATATAAATCATCGATAGAAGAACCTCCGAAATTAGAGTTAAAGCCACTTCCAAACCATTTGGAATACGCTTATTTACATGGTGAATCTGAATTACCTGTAATAATATCGTCTTCTCTTACTGAAAATGAGAAATCACAACTCATTTCTGTGTTGAAAGCTCATAAACCAGCCATTGCATGGAAGATTCATGATATTAAAGGAATAAGTCCTTCGTATTGCACACATAAAATCCTTATGGAAGAGGGTCATAAAACGTATGTGCAACGCCAACGAAGACTAAATCCTAATATGCAAGATGTAGTTAAGAAAGAGATTATTAAACTGCTAGATGCAGGTTTAATATATCCAATCTCTGATAGTCCATGGGTAAGCCCAGTTCAATGCGTACCTAAGAAGGGTGGAATGACTGTCATTACAAATGAGAAAAATGAGCTTATTCCTACTAGGACTGTAACAGGATGGCGTGTATGTATTGATTATAGAAAATTAAATGACGCCACCAGAAAAGATCACTTTCCCTTACCTTTCATAGATCAAATGTTGGAAAGATTAGCCGGAAATAGTTACTATTGTTTTCTAGATGGATTTTCCGGATATTTTCAAATTCCAATAGCACCCGAAGATCAAGAGAAAACCACATTCACGTGCCCTTATGGTACTTTTGCTTACAAAAGAATGCCATTTGGACTTTGCAACGCCCCTGCAACCTTTCAAAGGTGTATGATGGCGATTTTTCATGACATGATAGAAGAATGCATGGAAGTATTCATGGATGACTTTTCAGTCTTCGGTGATACATTTAAATCATGTCTAGTTAATCTGGAACGAATGCTAATTAGATGCGAAAAATCAAATCTAGTACTTAATTGGGAGAAATGCCATTTCATGGTTAAAGAAGGCATCGTTCTTGGACATAAAATTTCAAAAGAAGGGATTGAAGTGGATAGAGCTAAAGTAGATGTAATTGCTAAACTTCCACATCCCACCAATGTTAGAGGAGTTAGGAGTTTTCTAGGGCATGCCGGTTTTTTCCGACGTTTCATAAAAGATTTTTCTAAAATTGCCACTCCTATGAATAAACTCCTAGAAAAGGATGCGCCATTCATCTTTTCAGATGAGTGTATCAAATCTTTTAATATTCTTAAAGAAAAACTCACTAATGCACCAATCATGATAACACCAAATTGGAATCTACCATTTGAACTAATGTGCGATGCAAGTGATTTTGCAATGGGAGCCGTTTTAGGACAAAGGATTGAAAAACGATTTCAACCTATATATTATGCTAGTAAGACATTACAAGGAGCACAAACGAACTATACAACTACTGAAAAAGAACTCCTTGCTATTGTATTTGCTTTTGACAAATTTCGATCATATCTCGTTCTAGCAAAAACGGTGGTCTATACCGACCATTCTGCTCTTAGATACCTATTTTCAAAACAAGATGCTAAACCAAGATTAATCCGTTGGATCTTACTCTTACAAGAGTTTGATATTGAAATCCGAGATAAAAGAGGAGCAGAAAATCTCGCCGCTGATCATCTTTCTCGTCTTGAAAATCCCGAATTAGAAGTTCTAAATGAATCAGCCATACAAGACAACTTTCCTGATGAATATCTATTGAAGATAGATTATAAAGAAATCCCATGGTTTGCAGACTATGCAAACTACTTAGTTTGTGGATTCCTTGAAAAAGGATTATCGTACCAAAGACGAAAGAAATTCTTCAGTGATATAAAACACTATTTCTGGGAAGATCCACATCTGTTTAAAAGTTGTCCCGATGGAATAATACGCCGATGTGTATTTGGAGATGAAGCTAGTAAAATTTTAAACCATTGTCACACAGGACCAACAGGAGGGCATTATGGGCCTCAACTAACAGCAAGAAAAGTTTATGAAGCTGGATTCTATTGGCCTACAATTTACAAAGACGCACACCTTCTTTGCAAATCCTGTGATGCATGTCAAAGGGCCGGAAAAATAAGTCAACGTGATGAAATGCCACAAAATGTCATCCAAGTATGTGAAGTATTTGACATTTGGGGTATTGACTTTATGGGGCCATTTCCAAAATCTCATAATAATCTATATATACTCGTAGCAATTGACTATGTATCTAAATGGGCGGAAGCACAAGCTCTCCAAACTAACGATGCACGAGTTGTAGTCAACTTTTTAAAACGTCTTTTTGCAAGGTTTGGAACACCGAAAGCTTTAATAAGTGATCGGGGTACTCATTTCTGTAATAATCAACTTGAGAAAGTTCTTAAAAGATATGGAGTAACTCATAAAATCTCCACCGCATATCATCCACAAACAAGTGGACAAGTTGAAAATACCAACCGAGCTTTAAAACGTATTCTAGAGAAAACCGTAGGATCAAATCCGAAGGAATGGTCCATTAAATTGGAGGATGCACTCTGGGCTTTTAGAACAGCCTACAAAACTCCAATTGGAACCACACCTTTTAGACTTGTTTATGGAAAAGCATGTCATCTTCCAGTAGAAATTGAACACAAAGCATTTTGGGCTTTGAAGACATGTAATCTTGATTTACATGAAGCCGGACGTCTACGATTAAGTCAACTAAATGAATTAGAAGAATTAAGACATGAAGCATACGAAAATTCGTTAATCTATAAAGAAAGAACGAAGAAATGGCATGATAAAAGAATCAGAAGTTCAAAAGAATTTAAAGAAGGAGATAGAGTTCTTCTTTTCAATTCACGATTCAAGCTATTTCCTGGAAAATTGAAATCAAGATGGTCTGGACCATTCATAGTCAAAAAAGTTTTCCCATACGGAACGATAGAATTAATAAATTCAAATGGGATTGAATTTAAAGTTAATGGTCACAGAGTTAAACATTACATACATGGTCCGATGGAAGTCGACAACGAAGTTAATCACAATTTCGATACCACAGCTAACTAAGTGTGGGGAGAATCAAGTCTTTAAAGGATAATATGTATTTCTGTTAGAGTTAGATTGTCTGTTTTCGTGTAGTTCTCGAAAATGGAACACGTATGGTCTTTCCCTAGCAGACCATAAAGAACTAGTCTTCTCCTCCCATTCTGAATTTTTATTTTTTTTTAGGTTTTTACGAAATGAAGACTGCCTGTGAACTAAACCATGGTCTAATGCTACACGCTTTGATCACTAAACGTAATAATGACATACTACCGAGCGAATTAGTATCAGTAATCAGAGAAAGAATGAACGGAGTTAGAAAAGGATCCAGATGCGAAGATAATAAGTTACAATTTGGTAAAGGAAAATCAAAATCCGCAGCGAAAAGAAGAGCACGACACCTAGAACGATGTCACAAATGCGGAAAATGGTCACATGGAGGTAAATGTTCAAATAATCAAACCTATTCAAATACCGAATTTGTTACTTTATGCAGAGACGGACCGTTCATATGTTTAGAAGAAAAGACACTGAATGCTCGAGGTTACGCCTTTGGAGCCATGGAAAACCAATTAAACCGACTATCTTATGAATGGAATAGATCATATAACTAAGATCTATTTCACAGGTATGTCTGTACAGTTTTTATTTTTTTTTATTTTTAACCTTTTGATAATAAACGCTAATTTGTTCGCTAAAAAGTATTAAATTGGTATTGAATAAAATTAGGTTTGGCGACCGAAATTATTGATATCATTCAAAAATTTATTACATCACTGCGAAATTTAACGTTTATTCTTAAGGTATAAATATCTTTAATCAATCAACCCAAAATATTTCAAAAATTCGTCATGAGTTAAATTAGGTCTTGGAACCGAAATTACTTTACCGAAAAGAGGGGCGCATATTTTTGATAATATTTGATTGATTAAAGTGGGATAAAAAGACAAAAAGATTTTTAATTTTATTTTTACCATGTTTTTAATCTTAATATTTAAATCTTAAATTAATATTGTAAACTTTATAAAAACAATATATTTAAAATTGTAAATATTTGAAAAAAAAATAATATAAGTTTGATATGAATTTATAAATTTTTAAATTAAGTTTGGAGTGAATTTTTAATTTTTAAAATATGAATTTTTAATTTTATGCATTTCAAATTTTAAGTTTAGTGTGAATTTTTAATATTAATTTTGAATTTCATATTTAAGTTGTGTGAATTTAAAAACAAAAATTTACTTTATCTCATTAAGTTAAGAATATGATTTTTAAAATTCGTCGTAAGTTGAAGACTAGGTCTTTGAACCGAAATTGCTTTACCCGAGGGAGGGACGAGAACTTTTATTATCATTATTTTTAATCTTATTAATTTAAAGTATGCCAAAAACATTAAAAAAAAACCCAAAAATCTTAGCTTTTAAAACAATCGCTACAAAAGACAAATTTTAAAATTTTGTCGAAGGACGGACTAGGACATCGATCCGAAACGACCTCGTCCTAAATAACAAGGGAAACAAAATTTTAAAATTAATTACTTAATTGTTTTAATAAGTTAATGATTAAAAAAAAAAAAAAAAAAAAAAAAAAAAAGAGAGGGCAAACTCCGCGACTCGCGGAGTTTGAAGTGCAAAACCTCCGCGACTCGCGGAGGGACCGAAAATCA
This sequence comes from Rutidosis leptorrhynchoides, assembly GCF_046630445.1. Lineage (NCBI taxonomy): Eukaryota > Viridiplantae > Streptophyta > Magnoliopsida > Asterales > Asteraceae > Rutidosis > Rutidosis leptorrhynchoides. The sequence continues at coordinate 305,238,914 of NC_092334.1, forward strand.
GAAAAAAAATAAAAAGAGCTGAACGATCAGTACACTCAACAACACAAAAACACTGCGAAACACAGCGAAAAAAGACCCGAAAATACACCCAAAAACACCCCAAAAATCCCAATTTTTAACCGTTAATCACCAAATCTTTTGCTAAAATCATGTTGAGAAGGATGCTATCTAAGAATTACTCAAGAAAAACGGTAAATTTCTACACCTAAACACCATTTAATTCGAAATTAGGTGTTCTTGAGCTATTTTTTCCCCAATTTGATTTTGATGCTTTTTAGTGTAATTAGACTTAAATTGTTTATGTATTATGCTTGTATAACCTAGATTGATGCTGTTTAACATGATTAGAAGCCTTAAACTTCAAATTTTGAATAATCTAGGGTTTGTGTTCTTGAGCAAATTTGGGGCTTTTTGATATAAACAGGTTATGGCCGATTTTTGTCATGAATTGTTGCTAAATTGAGTAGTGTAACATGTCTAGGTAGTTAAATGATCCAAACTTTGAGCCTAAACATGATTTTGAGAATTAAAGTGGACTTTTTCAAGTCTAAATTTCATGAACTTGATTTTTGAAAGATAATGCCATTTGAGACTTGTTTGATTGCTAGTAATGATTATTTTGACATGTTATTTGAGTTGAATGCTTATGAACTTGGCGAAAATTTTCGTATATGCTTATTTGAAAAAGTGTAGATTTGATAAAAATGTGAAAATAAGCTTAAGTTTGATATAAATTGATAATGTCATTGTAATTATTTTGATTGATGATTTTGCTGACACTAATGCATATTTGGATGCACAAAATTTGTGTTTGATGTGTTTTGCAGAATGAAAGGGGTGAATCTTCATCCCAAGCCCGCAATGCTCCTGCTGAGAATTTGGAACAACAGGAGGTAGATAACTACTACAAGCAGGATGTACCTCATCCAGTCATGACCTTTTCCGATATGCATTTGGAAGAGTTGCACCCGAACCTGAGATTTGACAGACTTTGGATAGATTATCCAAAATATCAACGGGGTTTGCATACTCTTCATTCCAAGGTTGTTGAGGTACCGAGGGTCATAGAATGGGGACCCTTAGAAGCTGTAGAATTGGCCGGGCCAATTAGGGAATTACTTGTACAGAGGTATGGTAGTTCTTCTTTTAATGACTGGATATGTTTATTCACCATACGTAGACCTGTATATAAAGTATGGTGTGAAGAGTTGTTATGTAGTATAGAGTTGAATGATCGGGTAGCTAGTTTAACCGATCGTTCTTTTATTAGATTTTTGTTAGGCGGTTCGATGCGCCACATGTCTTTACTGGACATGGCTCAGGCTTTACGTATATATACGCCTGAGGAGTTAGCGTCTGCCGATTGTAGAGGATTGATACTAAACGGTAGAAAGATAGATGAGAATTTTGATACACACGGTGTGTGGAGTCAAATGACAAGCCATCACCGTTTCAAAGGGGGAAACTACTCTTATTTGGATATAGATAGAGCCGAATTAAGAGTGATACATAGGTTTTTAGCTAATTCGATTACACAAAGGGGTAAGAACAAAGAAAAAGTAAATGAACAAGATTTGTTTTACCATATGTGTATTCGAGACCCACAGAGCGCTGTAAGTATACCATATTGTGTGGGTTATTATTTATCAGCTATGGTTCGGGGGATGCGACCACATAGCATAATAGGAGGTGGTATTTTTATTACTTTGATTGGTGAATATCTCGATGTGGATATAAGTCGGGGGGGGATTATTACTAGAAGAGCCGGAACCCCGCGATACTATAGGTTTAAATGTATACCATGGTGCGAAAGTTTTGAAGAGGCGAAATAACGCCGCAGTACGATACCATGGTAGACATCCACAGGTGGAGAGAAACCAGCAGCAAGGTAATGTAGGAGGGGGGAATGAGATGCAAGAGATGCATAGGTTTATAGCTTCTCAGGAATACGAAAATGCTAGACAGAGAGCATTTGAAGATTGGCAAGTTCATCAGAACCAGATCATAGCTCATTGCCAACATTTAGGTAGAAACTATATTCCTACACCGAAACCCGTCTTCCCTCCTTGGTCGATAGAGATGCAGCCACCATATCCTACGTACGACCCTGCCGAAGCATTCTATAGCACTTATGGTTATGCCTGGAACCCCTATTGGTACCAATATCATCCTTAGTTTAATTATTATTATTTTTTTTATTTTGTAATTTGTAATTATTGATACATTTAATATTTTTGTTAATATTGTAATCATTTTTATAATTGTCTAACTTTTATTCTTAGATTTTAATAATTTTTGAATGTGGGGTAATATACCAAACTTCAAAAATATGTATATATGTTTGCAGTTTATCTTATGTACACAACAGGGTAAAACAACGCATTTTCAAAGACTGGCATTAAGTTCAGCAAAAGCAACTAATTTTGACGACAAGATGCAAAATATATGTGAAATAACAACAAGACGGAATGAACAAATGATGTGCACCATTTATCATTCAGCAAACAAAGGCCAATATATTTGGAAACTTTGGTAAAAATTTAATCATTTTCACACAAATCACCCTCAATAATTTAAATTATTACTGATTTCTTGCAAATGAGGGCATTGCAAGATCTTAAGTGTGGGAAGGGATTAAATTCTTTCGGATTTTAAAATTTTTATATTAAACACTTGGTTACCATTAAAAATACTAGTAAAGCAGTAGTTGTATTAGAATCTAGTGCTCTCTGATAAAAAAGAACAGCCCTAGTCTTATATACTGACTACCCAATTCTAGTAAAATTTTTCAAAATTTTCAATTAAATGAATTCAAAATCATGTTTATACATATTTATGAACGATAAAACTAGGTTTTAACACCGAAATTATTGTTACCACGGAAAGGACATAAATTGAGAAACAAACTAAAATGTTAAAATTCATTTAAAATGGAATAGAGGACGATAAAAAGGAAAATAAAAGCCAAGTGTGGGAAAATTTACCAAGTTATTTTAAACATATGTCACATATATCTGTAACAAATAACTGAAAATACTTTTGCTTTGGACTAAACTAAACTGTTTTACCCGATGAAAGAAAAGAAGAGATGGATCTACATGATGAATCAATTCCATCATTAAAAGGAAGTAAAGTCTTCCTAAAAAGAAACGCGCTTCTTGATTTAGGTCATGAAGTTGTCGTCCAGACCAGCTGTAGGTTGACGAAAAATCTAGAAAAGTCATCTCTAAAATCAGCAGGAAATCCACGGACCTCAGCATTAAACAGGGTCGCCAAGTGGTCAGATTTATCCTAACCATGAGAAGGATTTATCTCGTACAATGGGGGGGCACCATGCAAATTAGCTGGATAAGACTAATGAATCAGATCCCCAGAAAGGATAATCTCCTTAAAGATTAAAAATCAGCTTTTAAGACTGATATTACTCAATCCTAGAGATTGACCTTAAAGATTGAGAATTACAAACTCATGGAATTCGATGATATCTAAACTCGAGCTTAAACGAGAAAATATTTTGATCAAAATTACAAACCGATTTGTTTTCTAAAAACCCTATTTTCAATGCGTTCATTACCATTGAACGTAAAATCCTAGGAATTCACCTGGAATTCATTAGGTCACCTGAACTAAATCGGGTGTCAACCGTAAGAACGGTGGTTGCATAGTGGTCAAAGACAGGACCTTGTGCCAAACCGACAAATTATAAGGGTGAGCTTTACTATTGCTCCTACCAAGGATAGTAATTGCGTCCGACACGTTATAGACCATAATCAAAAGCATGTCACGGGACATTGCCTTAACAGTTGCTTGTTCAACGCTTTCCTTTACAACCGGACGGTAGTTTACCGAAAGGTAATATACGGAACAAGTAAACTGGACGTGTTGCTTTCCTAATACAAGGTTAGCAAGTGGGTGACACAAAACCGCAAGTTTTGAGCTAAAATTTTCAAATCTGAAACCCACCAACCCCACAAAAATATTTTGCAAACACCGGTAAAGGGTTATTCCGGAAAACTTATCTAGGGTAAAAACTAGATTTCAAAAGATCAAATGTTTTCATAAAGATCCAATTTCCTTAATGGATCTAAATTTTTATAGTCATGTGGGACTGTAAACCATATCGTTACTACCATTGTTTATACCGCCGTATAGAAATCACTGATGTACAAAGTGTGAAGAATAAAGAAGTGATTCTAGTATTTCAAGACAATATTGCTTGAGGACAAGCAACGCTCAAGTGTGGGAATATTTGATAATGCTAAAAACGAACATATATTTCATAGCATTATTCCTCAAGAAAGACAAGCTTTTAGTTGCAATTGTTCTATTTACAAGTGATATTCGTTTAAATAATAAAAGGTGAAGACAAAAGACAGATTCGATGAATTGAAGACGCAAACGACCAAAAAGCTCAAAAGTACAAAAGACAATCAAAAAGGTTCCAATTATTGATAAGAAACGTCTCGAAATTACAAGAGTACAAGATTCAAAACGCAAAGTACAAGATATTAAATTGTACGCAAGGACGTTCGAAAATCCGGAACCGGGACCAAAGTCAACTCTTAACGCTCGACGCAACGGACTAAAAATTACAAGTTAACTATGTATATAAATATAATATAATATATAATTAATTATATTAATTATATATATATTATATTTATATATATAAAACCGTCGGCAGAGAAAACTCCAAGGACTGAGCTGTAAAATTAACCTCCGCGACTCGCGGAGTTTGAAGGGGATTTTGCCGCGAGTCGCGGAGCCCCAAATTTCAACTCTGGCTATAAAGCAAACCGAATTCTGATCAAATTTCATATTCTATTTCTATCTCTCTCTCAATATATACGTAATATATATATATATATTTATATTTTAATTTTAATTTTAATTATAATTCTAATAATAAGGGTATGTTAGCGAATGTTGTAAGGGTGTAAGTCGAAATTCTGTCCGTGTAACGCTACGCTATTTTTAATCATTGTAAGTTATGTTCAACCTTTTTATATTAATGTCTCGTAGCTAAGTTATTATTATGCTTATTTAAAACGAAGTAATCATGATGTTGGGCTAATTACTAAAATTGGGTAATTGGACTTTGTACCATAATTGGGGTTTGGACAAAAGAACGACACTTGTGGAAATTAGACTATGGGCTATTAATGGGCTTTATATTTGTTTAACTAAATGAAAGTTTGTTAATGTTAATATAAAGATTTACAATTGGGCGTCCCTATAAATTACCATATACACTCGATCGGACACGATGGGCGGGGTATTTATATGTACGAATAATCGTTCATTTAACCGGAAACGGGAATGGATTAATAGCCACTAGAATAATTAAAACAGGGGTGAAATTACATTCAAGGGTAATTGGTGTAATTGTTAACAAAGTAGTAAAACCTTGGTTTACACGCAGTCGATAACCTGGTGTATTCATTAAACAAAGTATTAAAACCTTGTTACAATTCGAATCCCCAATTAGTTGGAATATTTATCTTCGGGTATAATAATAATTTGACAAGGACACTTGCAATTTATATTTATGACTGATGGACTGTTATGGACAAAAACCAGACGGACATATTAAATAATCCAGGACAAAGGACAATTAACCCATGGGCATAAAACTAAAATCAACACGTCAAACATCATGATTACGGAAGTTTAAATAAGCATAATTCTTTTATTTCATATTTAATTTCCTTTATTTTATATTTAATTGCACTTCTAATTATCGCACTTTTATTTATTGTTATTTAATCGCAATTTTAATTATCGTACTTTTTAATTATCGTAATTTTATTTTATCGCACTTTTATTATTCGCAATTTCATTATCGTTATTTACTTTACGCTTTAATTTAAGTCTTGTATTTATTTTATATTTTACATTTGGTTTTAACTGCGACTAAAGTCTTAAAATCGACAAACCGGTAATTAAACGGTAAAAACCCCCCTTTATAATAATAATATTACTTATATATATATTTGTATTTTTATAAAAGTAAACTAATATAGCGTTGAGCTTTGTTTAAAGATTTCCCTGTGGAACGAACCGGACTTACTAAAAACTACACTACTGTACGATTAGGTACACTGCCTATAAGTGTTGTAGCAAGGTTTAAGTATATCCATTCTATAAATAAATAAATATCTTGTGTAAAATTGTATCGTATTTAATAGTATTTTCCTAGTAAAAATAATATTATTTTATATACACCTCGCTGCACATCATAAGGACAAGATTTGGAGTCCATGCTTGTATGATATTATGTAAAAACTGCATTCAAGAAACTTATTTTTGATGTAATATATTCTTATTGTAAACCATTATGTAATGGTCGTGTGTAAAAGGTATATTTTAGATTATCATTATTTGATAATCTACGTAATGCTTTTTAAACCTTTATAGATAAAATACAGGTTATGGTTGTTTTAAAAATGAATGCAGTCTTTGAAAAATGTCTCATATAGAGGTCAAAACCTCGCGACGAAATCAATTAATATGGAACGTTTATAATCAATATGAACGGGAGATTTCAGTTGGTATCCGAGCGTTGGTCTTAAAGAACCAGAAAATTGCATTAGTGTGTCTTACCGAGTTTGTTAGGATGCATTAGTGAGTCTGGACTTCGACCATGTTTTTCTTCAAAAACGATTGCTTAACATTTTTGTTGTTGGAAACTATATATTATTAACATGTAAATATTATGTGATATATTAATCTCTTAACGTGTTTGATATTGTGTGATAGATGTTTACCTCTAGTACAAATCCCATTGATTCACCTAATAATAATGAAGAGTCGAATATATTTTGGGAAGATTCACAAATTCCCGAAGAGGAACCGGAAGAGGAGGAACTGGAAGAGGAGGAACCGGAAGAAGAGGAACCAGAAGAGGATGAATCATAAGAGGAGGAACCAGAAGAAGAAGAGGTTCCAGAGGAAGAAATATTGATACTTATAGTAAATCGATTAAATAAAAGAAAATCCTCAACAAACGGACCAAAGTTAATAATGGTCAATGGTGTTTCCGCCGAGGAAGCAAAATATTGGGAAGATTACCAATTTTTCAATGAATCGGATCCCGATGAGGATTCCGATGATGTTATAGAAATTACCTCGACCCAATTTAATAAAGCAAAAGAAAATAATAAGGGAAAAGGTATAAAAATAGAGAAACCCGATTCCAACCCCGATGAACTTTATATCTATCGACAACATCCGTATTTTCTAAAATGTAACAATGACCCGGGAACCTCTAAACCACCAGGTTTTTCTAAACCATTATGGAAAACGATGGCTCGTATTAGAGGAACACCATATATTCCTAGAAAATTAGGAAAAGGAACCAAGTTCGAAGAAGAAGAAACCAGTGATTCAGATTAGAAGGTTGTAATCATGTTGTGTATTATATGTATTGTAGTGTGCTTGTACTTTTATGTTCTATGTAAAAATTGCTTGTATTGTTTGTTAATTATCTTTTACGAATCTAATCCTTGTCTATTTTAAAGTATAAAAACAAAATGGATGTTAAGGGTAGACAACCGAATATTTTAGAAGACCTACCAGAGGATATGATTGAGGAAATCTTGTCTAGAATCGGTCCGAATTCATCAGCACACTTAGTTATGGCGAAATTAACTTGTCAAACATTTGAAAGACTTTCCAGAAATGCCTTAGTTTATAAAAGGCTTTCCTTTGATAGGTGGGGTATATCACATTGGGGAGACCGTAAGTTACGCCGTGTTTTCTTTAAAGCATTAAATGCGGGGAACCCAAATGTAATTTTACGCTACGAGTTAAGAACCTATTTTGACTCAACATATCCCAACATAGGATTTCGTGAATTAGAAAGAGCTTCTAACATGCAACATAAAGAAGCATGTTATGCTTACGGGTTATTGATGTTCACTTCTTACCAAAGTGAGAAAAAGAACATTGGATTGCAACTTTTAAATAAAACCTTCCCACAAGTGACGGATTCAGTAGTTGGGGTGAGAAACAAGGTTTTTAGATTATTACGGGGCTGTTGGACATTACGAAACCCTCGTCCTTTTGACGACATTACAACATGCTGCCTAGCCAATGGTCATAACGGTTATTTTCCACAAGACCAAGAATGGGAAGTCGTCTTAGTAAAACCAGAATGCATGACTTATTTCTGGACTTATGAATTATGTGTCTTTATTTCCTTTGCTGAACAACTTGCGTATTAACTAGATTTATCTTCAAAACTGTCATGTATCAAAGTGTACTATATTTCATGTTATATGTATTATAGCAATGTTGTAAGTTTGAAGAATATTTATATGTGATATATTATTATAATCAGATTTTCATATGGAATTGTAGTAGTTGAATTGTATATTAGCTACTAAGTATGAACTTAACGGGTAGGTAGTACCCGAATTTAAACTTATAAAACGCTAATATGAAGAAAAAGCTTTTAAAAATGAGTTCATATTATGCTACGAAATACTATTGACTACTCTTAATATTATGTATGATTAACTCAATTCAGTTGGCTATTTTGAAGGAAATGGCACCGACTACTCGACACACCATGAATATGATCGAAGAGGAATTTCGCACCTTTCTTGCTGCAAACATAGCCGCAATACAGGGTGCGCTACATACCAACAATAACTCTGAATCTAGCAATGAAGCTAACGGCGCAAGAAATCGTGTAGGATGCTCCTACAAAGAATTCACTGCCTGCAAACCTTTGGAATTTGATGGAACCGAAGGACCAATTGGATTGAAATGGTGGACCGAGAAAGTCGATATCAAGTCCTCCAGATAGGGCCTGGAAGAATAACGTGACTTAATATATCAATTCACAGTTGTATAAACGAGAACGACTCTACATGAGACATTTTGTTGAGTTTTGTAGTGGAAGATAAATATGTCTTTAATTGATATGATATGTAATGAAGACTCCAAGCATAGCAAGCAATCATCATCAAAGCAGTAGATATACAGCGGAAGCAATATCTAAGTACCTGAAACAAAACATGCTAAAGTGTCAACCAAAAAGGTTGAGTGAAGTTCATAGGTTTAACAAAAAAGTTTGTCGTTGTTTTAGACCACAAGATTTAGTTTGTAAAGTTGATCTCCCGCAGGATCAAAAAGTTATGCCAATGCGTGATATTTAGACTAAACGTTCAAGTTTGCCCCATGACAAGTTGTGTCTGTCCTTGTCGGTTTAATTTCATTATTAAATAATACAATGACTTGGTCAAATGTATCGGGGACGTTACTCCCGATAGGCCTACCCCCAACAATTAAGCATGCCGCAGCAATTAAAAATATCACTGTAGGGACTTAGTCGGACATAGCCGGGTATAGCATAGTTTAATAGTTTGGTACTTGTGTCTAAAGTGTAAAAAGTAAAAACAGCATGTGTCTCACCCCAAGTAAAAGTAAGTAAGTTTGCTAGCAATTAAAGAGGGGCTATGAATTCACCTTAGTAAGTAGAGAGAGAGTTATTCCTCGGAATAAAGAGTTGAACGAGTGAGCAGGAAAGTCAACCTATTGACATTTAAGAGTAGTTAAGTGTTTTGCCCATGTTTAAGTATGTGTTTAAGTATAGTTTGTTTTACTAATTTTCTATTCCTAGTAAGTTACTATTTTTATAAAGTTTCCATTTTTAGAAAGTTTCTTATTTTACTAAGTTTCTATGACTAGAGAGTTTCTACTTTTATCAGTGTTTTTCATTTTAGGATACTTGCCGTATTAGATAAGCTTCCAATCACCCCTTTCCCTTCGAATGGCTAATTTAGATCTAGGGGCTTGAGCCATAGGACCCTTTAAATCGGAAATCCAAACCCTCTGCCTTGAATCTCATAGAAACCATTCGTCAAGAAAGTTCGAAGATCTATACATCTCTAATACATATCCCAAAATGTTTTTATGTTACAATATAAGTAGTAGGTTATAGGTGCTAGTAATAGTAATAGTGTATACATGTTATTTATTTTATTTTTAATTGCATATAATTTATAACATTATTTACATGTTTCGGTAAAAATAATAACTGAAGTAAAAAGTAAAAAAGTAAAAAGTAAAAAGTAAAAAAAAATAAAAAGTAAGAAAAGTATACTTACTAATAGTAATTCTTTAAAGAGAGAATGAGAAAAATTTTGGTGTGAGTTTGAATGAGAAATGAGGGATATTTATACTTGAAAAAAATTAGGTAAAAAGAATAAAATAATTAAAAGAAAAAGAAATATTTTAATTTTTAATGGGATTTTAAAATTTAAAAGTATTAAATGTTAGGTCATGGGATAATGCACAAAATAAAATAATAAAAGTAGTTTTCCATTATAATTTTTAATTAAAAAGTAATTTATTTATTTATTTATTTATTTATTTATTTTATAAAAAAAATCATTTATTTTAAGGATTTTATATATATATATATATATATATATATATATATATATATATATATATATATATATATATATATTTTTTTTTTTTTTTAAAATAAACAAATTGATTTACTACTTTTCCAAGAATATTTGTCAATATTTTTTTTTATTCATAATAACAATATTGATCAAGGTTGCAAAAGACGCGAGACGGGGTCGAGACGGTCAGGTCCTAAAAGGGTCGAGATGGTCGAGACGGGGTGGAGACGGAGGTCTAGACGGATGTTGACTAACGTTGACTTTTAAATAAAAATGTTATATATATATATATATATATATATATATATATATATATATATATATATATATATATATTGTACATTACATTATTCCAAACATAAGCATGTCACACATGTTTAAATACTTCAACATTTCAAACATAAAAAAGAAACCCTAAGTAATAGCACAGCGTTTGATTTTTTTTTTTAAAAAAAAAAAAACTTGAAAAATCAGAAAAACCCGTTTTTTCCCGTCTCGGACCGTGTTTGACCGTCTTTTGACCGTTTTTAGTCCGATTTCCGTTTTTTCAAACGTTTTATGTATAAACGGGACGGGGCACTCCAAAATCCGTCTACAACCCCGTCTACAACCTCGTTTTTTCCGTTTTTTAAAACACTGATATTGATAATAAAGATATTAATTATTGATATCTTGTTTAAAAAGGATATTAATCATAATAATATTAATATATCAAATTAATGCGTAATTACTTACAAATAATTGTTCGTGAATCGTCGGAATTAGTCGACGTTAAATGAAATCATATAAAGATTTTTGTTTAAATTTTGTCGAAAATTTACGGGTTGTCACAGTATCCCCCTGTTAATAGAAATTTCATCCCGAAATTTAGTTGTTGCCATCAGTCGGCATTGTTTGTAAATAGGTGAGGATATTTTTGTTTTATTTGGTCTTCACATTCCCAGGTATGCTCGGGGCCTTTCGTGAATTCCAACTAATAGGTTATTATTTTGTTTCCAGCATTTAAATCTTTCGATCCATAAATTCTACGAAGTGCATTTTATTATTAATGTGGAGGTTATCTAAAGGATTTAACAAGAGTGTCATTGATTAGGTTTTCCTCAGAAAGAGATGATGACATTATACAAGCATTTCAATATACATGAAATGTGTGATGAATAATAGTGAGCTTATTTAAACCTTGAGCGTTTATGCCATAATATTAGGGTAGACAAAATAGAAAGGAGTTCATAAAAATCAAGGTCACGATATTTGATAGAGATAGTCATTGTTTTCAACAGGAATATCTTAATGATGAATATGAGTTGGGAAATAGAGTTTTACCAATATTGGGTAATATGGAATGATATGATTCGATTACAAGAAGAGTATAAACGAAGCTATCGTAAAAGATTGAAATGAGGAAATTAAATGTCCGCTTTAACTTTTGACTTAGTCACGATTGATTTCCGGAATTCAAGAGATTTAAAGAAATCTTCACAATCCTTATAAGATTTGATTCTCCGGTAATTACGGAAATTAGGATTTTCTTTAATTAAATGCGGTGAATTGCCTCGATTGCTGTGTCTGGAATTTTGCTATAAATTAGCTTCTTCCGTTTCATTATCTTCACCACTTCTATATTTCTTTCCTCAATTCATATTTCCAAAAGATTTGTTAATATGCTCAATCCAGTTCTTGTTCTGGACCTTATATTGGTTATCGCCACAATCTTCCTTCTTTTCCAACTCCCACCAGAGGAGTCTGTTTACTTCTATTATGCTCTAGGATTTATTGTGTTTTTAGTTCTCCCGTGTCTTTATATTGCTATACGCATTGATATACACGGTATGTAATTTCAGTGTTGTTATCGGGCTTTATATTTTCCCTTATATGTCGGAGTTTCATGCTTTCGTAAAGCAAGTAACGGTCCAGAATTCGTAGGTATGAAGTTTCGAATGATCATAATATACAAAGCAGAAGGAAGGGTAATAGCACGATTTGATTTGTCAAATTACCAGAATATTCGAAAAGATAGAACTATCAAGAAAAATATTTTCTTGATATGTTTCAGAGTTTAAATGTAAGAGTCGTGTAACATAGCAAATGATGATTATAAAGTCTATGAATCATCATCTTCCATTAAAAATTTAGCATGACTTACTGTAATATAATCACGTTGGCCTGACGTCATTATATTATACTAACTCATGCTTCAATTCCCAACACTACTTCAAATCATTCAAAATTTAAACTTGAATTTTACAGAATATAGAAACTAAAACAGTTTCCTTTATGATGTGATAAAGATATCGCAAAGAGATAATTGCTGACAAGAATCGTTATAAAGATATCTTCATAAATATAGAGGATATTTATAATGAAGGATATGATGATATCTTAGAATTTCTAAGATCCAACGACGAGGAAAATTCTTTTGTTTCCTCTGCATTTAATGCTACCATATCTGAATCATTGGTTATCAATCCGAGATGGTTTCAAGAAATTTTATTTTTTAGATGATTAAACGCTGATTGTAATCGTTAACGAATCTAATGGTTAACGAATAGGCGTTAAAAGTAATGAATGATAATTTTGATGGTTTGATGTGATAATTCATTGCAGAATACAAATGAATATAATTCGTGAATGTAGTGATCTTTAGGAAGATAACACCTGCTAAAGCTTTACTTGAATTCTGATATGTTAATTTCAGAATGTGTAATTGATTTTGTATGAAGATGATTGTGTATCATTGTGAAGGTAGTGCGTATAATTAATGATTTATGAATCCAAATTGAAGAATGTACAGTGTATTAATGTGAGATGTAAATATTTCTCGGGTATTACCTACCCGTTAAAATATTTTCACAATTAACAGTTTGTACAATAGAATTTACAATCTTTATGAAGATATACGTTCATATATGTATTCTTCAGATATAATCATGGATTTAATGAGTTAATATATATTAAACTCATCTGTTTTGCGGTTTGGAAAGAGTAAATAATCTCCAAAACTTTAGAGATTTCATAATTGTCACGAAATATTTTGCTAATGAAGTTATGAATCAATATATTCATCGTTACACTTGATTTATTATGAAATGGAGTTTATTGTGTTGAAGCAGTGATTAACAATTGTTAAGTCATTAACGAAGGGTGTACATCATAGCATATTAGTGATATGAATTGCTTAGTACGACAAGATTTATTATTGTTCCAAATCATATATATATATAAGGTATACATATATAATTCTTCACGAAGAATGAGTCAATACATCTTAGCTCATTATTACTAATATTCCTTGGTATCTATGGGCGTATGATGTTGATGTTTGAGATACTGAGTGTGATGTTGAGGCCTGGGATGCGGATGTTGTTATTGATGGTGATGATGGTACTGGTTATGCTGCTGGTGCAGCTGATGCTTGTAGATATCGCACCGTATTCTCTAGTGCCACCACTCGAGCGCGAAGCTCGTTGACTTCTTCTACTATTCCGGGATGATTGGCGGTTGGAACAAGGGAGTGAATAAGATCTAAAATCTTTGATATTATATATTCGTGACGGGATACCCTGGAAAGAAGAGAGAAAATTGTGTTTCGGACTGGTTCGCCGGTAAGCGCCTCAGGTTCTTCGCCAAGAGGTGAATTTGGTTGGTGGAAGGGATCACCTTCTTCTTGCCTCCATTGATTGAGTCGGCTACGAACCCATCCCCAATTCATCCAGAATAGATGATGGCTGATTGGTTCGTTTGTTCCAGTTACGCTGCCGTTGGAGCTCGAGGAGTTTGAGAAATTCATATTATGTGTTTGGAATAGGGTTTGATATGAAATGGGTATTGAATACTGAATGATATATTCATCTCCTTGAATACGTATTTATAGCAAAAAGATTTCCGTAATTTACTGAGGAAATTTAGGAAAAGTGGTAGACAAGGTCTATTGGGATAGATATGATAAGATATAATTTGTCTATACTCCAATAATGGCAGTATGACGTGTCGGGATTATAAAACGATAAGTATGTAATCTAATAATCTTTCGATTAAAGACTTTCAATTCGTATACTGTGATAACCCAATAACATTTTTCGGTTCGCAAACCGATGCATAAAGGTATAAGGCATATAGGTACGTGATATAACAGGGAGTTATATACGTTTGAGTATGAATAGTAACAATTATAGGAGTTTCAAAAATCATGGATAATATTTCATGTAATACATATGTGATACACAAAACCATGATAGATGACATATGAATGTCAGGAATTTCAGAAATCATGGTGTCGCATATAAATATGGTGGCGGAATTGGATAGTACTTAGGAGAATGAGCAGAGTTCTTAGATTGGCTCGGCATTCTAAGATAGGTAAAGTTTCTAAAGTATAGTATAGCATTTAACAGTTAAAGGCAACAATTAAAGGCACTATGGTCAAGGATAGTTGTAGTCCTACATTGCTAAAGTACCTAATTGTATAAGGCACACATAAAATGCAATCCTGGTTCTCTACAACAACCTGCTCTGATACCAATCTGTCTCGTCCTCAAGATAGGGCCTGGAAGAATAACGTGACTTAATATATCAATTCATAGTTGTATAAACGAGAACGACTCTACATGAGACATTTTGTTGAGTTTTGCAGCGGAAGATAAATATGTCTTTAATTGATATGATATGTAATGAAGACTCCAAGCATAGCAAGCAATCATCATCAAAGCAGTAGATATACAGCGGAAGCAATATTTAAGTACCTGAGACAAAACATGCTAAAGTGTCAACCAAAAAGGTTGAGTGAAGTTCATAGGTTTAACAAAAAAGTTTGTCGTTGTTTTAGACCACAAGATTTAGTTTGTAAAGTTGATCTCCCGCAAGATCAAAAAGTTATGCCAATGCGTGATATTTAGACTAAACGTTCAAGTTTGCCCCATGACAAGTTGTGTCTGTCCTTGTCGGTTTAATTTCATTATTAAGTAATACAATGACTTGGTCAAATGTATCGGGGACGTTACTCCCGGTAGGCCTACCCCCAATAATTAAGCATGCCGCAGCAATTAAAAATATCACTGTAGGGACTTAGTCGGACATAGCCGGGTATAGCATAGTTTAACAGTTTGGTACTTGTGTCTAAAGTGTAAAAAGTAAACACAGCATGTGTCTCACCCCAAGTAAAAGTAAGTAAGTTTTCTAGCAATTAAAGAGGGGCTATGAATTCACCTTAGTAAGTAGAGAGAGAGTTATTCCTCAGAATAAAGAGTTGAACGAGTGAGCAGGAAAGTCAACCTATTGACATTTAAGAGTAGTTAAGTGTTTTGCCCATGTTTAAGTTTAAGTATGTGTTTAAGCATAGTTTGTTTTACTAATTTTCTATTCCTAGTAAGTTACTATTTTTATAAAGTTTCCATTTTTAGAAAGTTTCTTATTTTACTAAGTTTCTATGACTAGAGAGTTTCTACTTTTATCAGTGTTTTCCATTTTAGGATACTTGCCGTATTAGATAAGCTTCCAATCACCCCTTTCCCTTCGAATGGCTAATTTAGATCTAGGGGCTTGAGCCATAGGACCCTTTAAATCGGAAATCCAAACCCTCTGCCTAGAATCTCATAGAAACCATTCGTCAACAAAGTTCGAAGATCTATACATCTCTAATACATATCCCAAAATGTTTTTATGTTACAATATAAGTAGTAGGTTATAGGTGCTAGTAATAGTAATAGTGTATACATGTTATTTATTTTATTTTTAATTGCATATAATTTATAACATTATTTACATGTTTCGGTAAAAGTAATAACTGAAGTAAAAAGTAAAAAAGTAAAAAGTAAAAAAAAATAAAAAGTAAGAAAAGTATACTTACTAGTAGTAATTCTTCAAAGAGAGAATGAGAGAAATTTTGGTGTGAGTTTGAATGAGAAATGAGGGATATTTATACTTGAAAAAAATTAGGTAAAAAGAATAAAATAATTAAAAGAAAAAGAAATATTTTAATTTTTAATGGGATTTTAAAATTTAAAAGTATTAAATGTTATGTCATGGGATAATGCACAAAATAAAATAATAAAAGTAGTTTTCCATTATAATTTTTAATTAAAAAGTAATTTATTTATTTATTTATTTATTTTATAAAAAAAATCATTTATTTTAAGGATTTTTTTATATATATATATTTTTTAAAATAAACAAATTGATTTACTACTTTTCCAAGAATATTTGTCAATATTTTTTTTTATTCATAATAACAATATTGATAATAAAGATATTAATTATTGATATCTTGTTTAAAAAGGATATTAATAATAATAATATTAATATATCAAATTAATGCATAATTACTTACAAATAATTGTTCGTGAATCGTCGGAATTAGTCGAGGTTAAATGAAATCATATAAAGATTTTTGTTTAAATTTTGCCGAAAATTTACGGGTTGTCACAGTCGAATCGGTGTTTGCCATAAGTAAGTGTACTGAAGAGGATAAAGTTAAGTACGCTACGCATACCTTCACAGGTACTGCGTTAACGTGGTGGAACACCTATCTTGAACAGGTAGGACAAAATGCTGCTTATGCACTACCGTGGTCAGCATTCAAGCAATTGATGAACGACCAGTACCGTCCTAGAAACGAAGTCAATAAACTCAAGGCAGAACTTAGAGAGTTACGAACACAAGGGTTCGACGTTACCACATATGAACGACAATTCACAGAGTTGTGCCTATTGTGTCCGGGAGCATTCGAAGATGAAGAAGAGAAGATCGACGCGTTTGTAAAAGGGTTACCAGTAAGGATTCAAGAAGATGTGAGTTCACACGAGCCCGCTTCTATACAGAAGGTAAGTCGAATGGCTCATAAACTCATAAATCAGATTCAGGGAAGAATTAAAGAGCAGGCGGCTGAAGAAGCCAACACGAAACAACTCAAGAGGAAGTGGGAGGAAAACGGTGATAAGCGTCACCAGTACAACAACAACAACAATTACAACCACAATCGCAACAACTATCTCAACAACCGCAACAACAATCGCAACAATAACCGCAATCCTAACAATAACTACAACAAACATCCCAACAACAACAACAACTACAATAACCGTTTCAACAACAATAACAATCCTAACAACAACCTCAATAACAACAACGGTAACAAAAACGAAAAACAGCCATGTCATAGGTGTGAAGAAAATCATCAGGGGTTTTGCACGATAGTTTGCAACAGGTGTAAAAGAAATGGTCATAGTGCGACAAAGTGTGAGGTCTACGGACCAAAGTTTAACAGAACTAAAGGAACAAATAATGTCAGAACAAGTAATGCCGAAACGAATAGTGTCGGAGCAAGTAATACCAACGTTGTTTGTTATAAATGTGGAAAACCGGACCACATTATTAAAAATTGCCCGAATCAGGGGAATACTAATGGGCAGGGCCGTGGAAGAGTTTTCAATATTAATGCTGCAGAAGCACAGGAAGACCCGGAGCTTGTTACAGGTACATTTCTTATTGACGATAAATCTGCTTATGTTTTATTTGATTCGGGTGCGGATAGAAGCTATATGAGTAGAGAATTTTGTGCTAAATTAAGTTGCCCATTGACACCTTTGGATAGTAAATTTTTACTCAAATTAGCAAACGATAAATTAATTTCAGCAGATAATATATGTCGGGAGAGAGAAATTAAACTGGGGGATGAAATGTTTAAAATTGATTTAATACCAGTCGAGTTAGGGAGTTTTGATGTAATAATTGGCATGGACTGGTTGAAAAAGGTGAGAGCAGAGGTCGTTTGTTACAAAAATACGATTCGCATTATGCGTGAAAAAGGAAAATCTTTAATGGTGTACGGAGAAAAGAACAACGCGAAATTAAATCTTAATAGTAGTTTGAAGGCGTAAAAATTAATAAGAAAAGGTTGTTACGTCATTATAGCACACATCGAGGAAGTTAAACCTGAAGAAAAGAACATCAGTGTTGTTCCCGTCGCAAAAGAATTTCCCGATGTATTTTCGAAAGAATTACCGGGATTACCCCCACATCGATCCGTTGAATTTCAAATAGACCTTGTACCAGGAGCTGCACCAATAGCTCGTGCTCCATACAGACTCGCACCCAGCGAAATGAAAGAATTACAAAGTCAGTTACAGGAACTTTTAGAGCGTGGTTTCATTCGACCAAGCACATCACCATGGGGAGCTCCTATTTTGTTTGTCAAGAAGAAAGATGGTACATTCAGGTTGTGTATCGACTACCGAGAGTTGAACAAACTTACCATTAAGAACCGCTACCCACTACCGAGAATCGACGACTTATTTGATCAACTACAAGGCTCGTCTATTTATTCGAAGATCGATTTACGTTCTGGATATCATCAAATGCGGGTGAAGGAGGATGATATTCCAAAGACTGCTTTTGGAACGCGTTACGGTCATTACGAGTTTATGGTTATGCCGTTTGGATTGACTAACACACCAGCTGTGTTCATGGACCTCATGAACCGAATGTGTGGGCCATATCTTGACAAGTTTGTCATTGTTTTCATCGATGACATACTTATTTACTCGAAGAATGATCAAGAGCACGAAGAACATTTGAGAAAAGTGCTAGAGTTGCTGAGAAAAGAAAAACTGTACGCTAAGTTTTCAAAGTGTGCATTTTGATTGGAAGAAGTTCAATTTCTCGATCACATAGTGAACAAAGAAGGTATTCAGGTGGATCTAGCAAAGATTGAAACCGTTGAAAAGTGGGAAACCCCGAAAACTCAGAAAAATATACGCCAGTTTTTAGGACTAGCTAGTTACTACAGAAGGTTCATCCAAGACTTTTCCAGAATAGCAAAACCCTTGACTGCATTAACGCATAAAGGGAAGAAATTTGAATGGAAAGATGAACAAGAGAAAGCGTTTTAATTGTTAAAGAAAAAGTTAACTACGGCACCTATATTGTCATTACCTGAAGGGAATGATGATTTTGTGATATATTGTGATGCCTCAAAGCAAGGTATCAGTTGTGTATTAATGCAACGAACGAAAGTAATTGCTTATGCGTCTAGACAATTGAAGATTCACGAACATAATTATACGACGCATGATTTGGAATTAGGCGCGGTTGTTTTTGCATTAAAGACTTGGAGGCACTACTTATATGGGGTCAAAAGTATTATATATACCGACCACAAAAGTCTTCAACACATATTTAATCAGAAACAACTGAATATGAAGCAGCGTAGGTGGATTGAATTGTTGAATGATTACGACTTTGAGATTCGTTACCACCCGGGGAAGGCAAATGTGGTAGCCGACGCCTTGAGCAGAAAGGATAGAGAATCCATTCGAGTAAAAGCTATGAATATAATGATTCACACTAACCTTACTACTCAAATAAAGGAGGCGTAACAAGGAGTTTTAAAAGAGGGAAATTTAAAGGATGAAATACCCAAAGGATCGGAGAAGCATCTTAATATTCGGGAAGATGGAACCCGGTATAGGGCTGAAAGAATTTGGGTACCAAAATTTGGAGATATGAGAGAAATGGTACTTAGAGAAGCTCATAAAACCAGATACTCAATACATTCTGGAACGGGGAAGATGTACAAGGATCTCAAGAAACATTTTTAGTGGCCAGGTATGAAAGCCGATATTGCTAAATACATAGGGGAATGTTTGACGTATTCTAAGGTCAAAGCAGAGCATCAGAAACCATCAGGTCTACTTCAACAACCCGAAATCCCGGAATGGAAATGGGAAAACATTACCATGGATTTCATCACTAAATTGCCAAGGACTGCAAGTGGTTTTGATACTATTTGGGTAATAGTTGATCATCTCACCAAATCAGCACACTTCCTACCAATAAGAGAAGATGACAAGA
Organism: Rutidosis leptorrhynchoides; assembly: GCF_046630445.1. Lineage (NCBI taxonomy): Eukaryota > Viridiplantae > Streptophyta > Magnoliopsida > Asterales > Asteraceae > Rutidosis > Rutidosis leptorrhynchoides. Next base: position 305,259,178 of record NC_092334.1, read on the forward strand.
TGGAGAAGGTAGCACGACTGTATTTGAAGGAAGTCATCTCCAAACATGGAATACCAATCTCTATTATCTCTGATAGGGATGGCAGATTTATTTCAGGATTCTGGCAGACATTACAGCAAGCATTAGGAACTCGTCTAGACATGAGTACTGCCTATCATCCACAAACTGATGGGCAGAGCGAAAGGACGATACAAACATTTGAAGACATGATACGAGCATGTGTTATTGATTTCGGAAATAGTTGGGATCGACATCTACTGTTAGCAGAATTTTTATACAACAACAGCTACCATTCAAGCATTGAGATGGCACCGTTTGAAGCACTTTATGGTAGAAAGTGCAGGTCTCCAATTTGTTGGAGTGAAGTGGGGGATAGAAAAATTACGGGTCCGGAGATAATACTAGAAACTACCGAGAAGATCATCCAAATTCAACAACAGTTGAAAACCGCCCAAAGTCGACAAAAGAGCTACGCCGACATTAAAAGAAAAGATATAGAATTTGAAATTGGAGAGATGGTCATGCTTAAGGTTGCACCTTGGAAAGGCGTTGTTCGATTTGGTAAACGAGGGAAATTAAATCCAAGGTATATTGGACCATTTAAGATTATTGATCGTGTCGGACCAGTAGCTTACCGACTTGAGTTACCTCAACAACTCACTGATGTACATAACACTTTCCACATCTCGAATTTGAAGAAATGTTTTGCTAAAGAAGATCTCACTATTCCGTTAGACGAAATCCAAATCAACGAAAAACTTTAATTCATCGAAGAACCCGTCAAAATAATGGATCGTGAGGTTAAAAGACTTAAACAAAACTAGATACCAATTGTTAAGGTTCGATGGAATGCTCGTAGAGGACCTGAGTGCACCTGGGAATGAGAAGATCATATGAAGAAGAAATACCCGCACTTATTTCCAGAAGATACGTCAACACCTCCAACTGCTTAAAATTTCGGGAAATTTATTTAACGGGTAGGTACTGTAGTGACCCGAACTTTTCCATGTTTATATATATTAAATGAAATTGATATTTACATGATTAAGTGTTTCCAACATGTTAAGCAATCGAACTTGTTAAGAGTTGATTAATTGAAATAGGTTTCATATAGACAATTGACCACCCAAGTTGACCGATGATTCACGAATGTTAAAACTTGTAGAAACTATATGATAACATATATATGATTATATATATTGTTAACATGATATTATTATAAGTAAGTATCTCATTAGGTATTTTAACAATGAGTTATATACATAAAATTGTGTTTATTGAATTAAGAAACTCGAAACGATATATATAACGATTATCGTTATAACAACGTCTTACTAATTACATATGAATCATATTAAGATATTGTTACACTATGTTTAATCATGATAAATGATAAGTAAACATGTCATTATGTATATTAACAATGAACTACATATGTAAAAACAAGACTACTAACTTAAGGATTTTGAAACGAGACATATATGTAACGATTATCGTTGTAAGGACATTTAAATGTATATATATCATATTAAGATATATTAATATATCATAATATCATGATAATATAATAATTTAACATCTCATTAGATATAATAAACATTGGGTTAACAACATTTAACAAGATCGTAAACTTAAAGGTTTTAAATCAACATTTACATGTAACCACTAACGATGACTTAACGACTCAGTTAAAATGTATATACATGTAGTGTTTTAATATGTATTCATACACTTTTGAAAGACTTCAAGACACTTATCAAAATACTTCAACTTAAAAAAAATGCTTACAATTACATCCTCGTTCAGTTTCATCAACAATTCTACTCGTATGCACCCGTATTCGTACGCGTACAATACGCAGCTTTTAGATGTATGTACTATTGGTATATACACTCCAATGATCAGCTCTTAGCAGCTCATGTTAGTCACCTAACACATGTGGGAACCATCATTTGGCAACTAGCATGAAATATCTCATAAAATTACAAAAATATGAGTAATCATTCATGACTTATTTACATGAAAACAAAATTACACATCCTTTATATCTAATCCATATACCAATGACCAAAAACACCTACAAACACTTTCATGCTTCAATTTTCTTTATCTAAGTGATCTCTCTCAAGTTCTATCTTCAAGTTCTAAGTGTTCTTCACAAATTCTATAAGTTCTAGTTTCATAAAATCAAGAATACTTCCAAGTTTGCTAGCTTACTTCCAATCTTGTAAAGTGATCATCCAACTTCAAGAAATCTTTCTTATTTACAGTAAGATATCTTTCTAATACAAGGTAATACTCATATTCAAACTTTAATTCAATTTCTATAACTATAACAATCTTATTTCGAGTGGAAATCTTACTTAAACTTGTTTTCGTGTCATGATTCTGCTTCTAGAACTTTCAAGCCATCCAAGGATCCTTTGAAGCTAGATCTATTTTTTTCATTTCCAGTAGGTTTATCCATAAAACCTGAGGTAGTAATGATGTTCATAACATCATTCGATTCATATATATAAAACTACCTTATTCGAAGGTTTAAACTTGAAATCACTAGAACATAGTTTAGTTAATTCTAAACTTGTTCGCAAACAAAAGTTAATCATTTTAACTTGACTTTTAAAATCAACTAAACACATTTTCTATATCTATATGATATGCTAACTTAATGATTTAAAATCGGAAAACACGAAAAACACCGTAAAACCGGATATATGCCGTTGTAGTAACACCGCGGGCTGTTTTGGGTTAGTTAATTAAAAACTATGATAAATTTTGATTTAAAAGTTGTTCTTTTGGGAAAATGATTTTTCATATGAACATGAAACTATATCCAAAAATCATGGTTAAACTCAAAGTGGAAGTAGGTTTTCCAAAATGGTCATCTAGACGTCGTTCTTTCGACTTAAATGACTACCTTTAAAACACGACTTATAACCTGTAATTACAACTATAAACTTATACTTTTTCTGTATAGATTCATAAACTTAATTTCAATATGAAACCATAGCAATTGGATTAATTCAAAACGGATTTAAAACGAAGAAGTTATGGGTAAAACAAGATTGGTTATTTTTGCTTGTTGTAGCTACGTGAAAATTGGTAACAAATCTATATTAATCATATCCTAGCTAACTTATATTGTATTATATATGTATTATAATATATTATGTAATCTTGGGATACCATAGACATGTATGCAAATGTTTTGACGTATCATATCGACCCATCTATATATATTATTTGGAACAACCATAGACACTCTATATGCAGTAATGTTGGAGTTAGCTATACAGGGTTGAGGTTGATTCCAAAAATATATATAGTTTGAGTTGTGATCTAGCCTGAGACGTGTATACACTGGGTCGTGGATTGATTCAAGATAATATATATCAATTTATTTCTATACATCTAATTATGGACAACTAGTTGTAGGTTACTAACAAGGACAGCTGACTTAATAAACTTAAAACAGTAAAACGTATTAAAAATGTTGTAAATATATTTTGAACATACTTTGATATATATATGTACATATTTGTTATAGGTTCGTGAATTGACCAGTGGCCAAGTCTTACTTCCCGACGAAGTAAAAAATCTGTGAAAGTGAGTTATAGTCCCACTTTTAAAATCTAATATTTTGGGATGAGAATACATGCAGTTTTATAAATGTTTTACGAAATAGACACAAGTAAATGAAACTACATTATATGGGTGAATGATCGAAGCCAAATATGCCCCTTTTGCTTGGTAGCCTAAGAATTAGTAAACCGATCTACTAATTGACGCGAATCCTAAAGATAAATCTATTGGGCCTAACGAACCCCATCCAAAGTACCGGATGCTTTAGTACTTCGAATTATTTTTTATCATGTCCTAAGGATTTCTCGGAATGATAGGGGATATTCTTATATGTATCTTGTTAATGTCGGTTACTAGGTGTTCACCATAAATGATTTTTATCTCTATGTATGGGATGTGTATTGAAATATGAAATCTTGTGGTCTATTATTATGATTTGATAATATATAGGTTAAACCTATAACTCATCAACATTTTTGTTGACGTTTTAAGCATGTTTATTCTCAGGTGATTATTAAGAGCTTCCGCTGTTGCATACTAAAATAAGGACAAGATTTGGAGTCCATGCTTGTATGATATTATGTAAAAACTGCATTCAAGAAACTTATTTTTGATGTAATATATTCTTATTGTAAACCATTATGTAATGGTCGTGTGTAAACGGTATATTTTAGATTATCATTATTTGATAATCTACGTAATGCTTTTTAAACCTTTATAGATAAAATAAAGGTTATGGTTGTTTTAAAAATGAATGCAGTCTTTGAAAAACGTCTCATATATAGGTCAAAACCTCGCGACGAAATCAATTAATATGGAACGTTTATAATCAATATGAACGGGACATTTCACGAAGGGAGTCTCGGAATGATGGGGATATTCTATATGCATCTTGTTAATGTCGGTTACCAGGTGGTCACCATATGAATGATTTTTATCTCTATGTATGTGATGATGTTTATGAAAAATGGAAATATGAAATCTTGTGGTCTATTATTACGATTTGATAAATATATAGGTTAAACATATAACTCACCAACATTTTTGTTGACGTTTAAAGCATGTTTATTCTCAGGTGATTATTAAGAGCTTCCGCTATTGCATGCTAATTTATGGACAAGAGTTGGAGTCAGCATGCATGTATAATATTGTTTAAAAACTGCATTCGAAGATTTAAATTGATGTGTAATATTATTGTAAACCATTATGTAATAATCGTGTGAAAACGCTATATTTTAGATTATCATTATTTGATAATCGTCGTAATATTTTTAAACCTTTATCGATAAAATAAAGGTTATGGTTTGTTTTAAAATCGAATGCAGTCTTTGAAAAATGTCTCATATAGAGGTCAAAACCTCGCAATGAAATCAATTATTATGGAACGTTTATAATCGATATGAACAGGACATTTCACCCGAAGTCAAATATTCCAACTAATTGTGGATTCAAACTATAACAAGGTCTTAATACTTTGTTTAATGAATACACTGAATGTATTTCGTAGGCCCGAGAGACATATTAAATTAATGTGGCTAATGTATTATGATCCAAGTCGGGTCATACCCAATAACAAGCTTACCGACACCTTATACATATTTAATCTTAACGATTGGATCATTAAATAAATACGTGACACTTGGATTTTAGAAAAATTAGTTTTCTAAAATATTATCACTTGAGATAAATTATTTGGATAATTTATAACATAAGGATTTAATTATTTATAGGTTTAAATAATTATGTTGTGTTATATTCTATAAATTGATTTTATAAAATGCAAGTAACTTATCAAATACATGGTTTTTTTTATATAACTAGTTTTATAAAAAAAAAGGGTTTATTTATTTAAAAACCCCTCTTGATGAACTCTTGAGAAACATAAAAAGGGGGCCTTACCCATGCATTTTTCATTGGTTGCTTTTATAAAACACATATCCTTATGTGCATGCTCAAGCCTTTTACCAAGAATACACTCTAGATTCAAAAATAAAGTTGGAAACTCTCCCTTTTTGCTGAAACTGACCGAACGATATAGGGAAGAAAAATTCGGTGTTTTGCTTCGTAATTTGGTGATTCAAGTGTCTAAAATCCTAACTAAATCAAAGGTGGTGTTGGTCTTAAAAGGCTTGGGATAATTCTCCTTGAAGTTTCATCATTTTAAAGCTCCATTCATCATCATCTTCTTCATCATCCATTCGATTTAACCCTTAAATAGCTTGAGGAGGTATAAACTCTAAACCCACTTTTAGTTTGTAAGTATATTTCATAGCTTGATCTTTTCTTGGGATTTAACTTTAAAATGGTTAAAGTATAACAAGTTATAAATCGATTTTCATGCTTATGCTTTGAGTGTTTCTTAAAATGGTTTAAGTGTTTTAAGACTTGTTAAATCCCAACAATGGTATCAGAGCCGAAGTTGATGGAATATACTTCGAGATGGATATTAAACCCACTTTATTTTGCATTTTATGAGCATGCATGAATGCAAAATACAAAAAATTTTGGGTTTTGGGTGGGTTCCTTTTTTGGCCGGATTTTGGAGACCCAAAATGGGTTTGGGTTCTTCCATTTTTGGTCATGTTTAGTTGCATGTTGATGTTCATAATCTTAGCCTTGACCTTGTGTTTGGTTGCATGCTTGTTGGGTTGTGTATTTATTCATTTGGTATGTAATATTATTTATTCATTTGGCATGTAATATTATTTATTCATTTGGTTATGTAATTTATTTTATATTTGGTATGTAAAATAGATTAGGTTCTATTTTCATTTTCTAGAAAAAAATGTATTAGGATATATTTTTTTGTAAAAAGAATGAAGATGCACAAGATGGAGCAAAGGAAGAACACATGAATTTGGATGCAAGATTTAGTGGGAGATGTAAAATCTCCTACTTTGTGTTATGACCCATTAACCGGTGACATTTGTTTTCGGCTAAACAGATGTCCACCAAAAGGCTTGATTGTGAACATATTGTTTTGCATGTGTGGTTGTTTATTTGTTTTATTATGGATTGTATGTTTGGTTGCTACAACAAAATCGACAAAACAAAACTATAATTTAATCGGTTAATTTGGATATTATTAACCACATGCAAAGAGCACAAATTTAATTTAAATTGGTTAAATTAAAATGGCTAAAAGGATTTAATAATTGGTTATTAAGACATAATAAAATGGTTTATTTTCAAAGTAATAAAATTGGCTTTATTACAAGACATGAAAATCTTTTCATATGTACCACACACTAAATGCATGTTAGTGTATGATATAAAAGTTTTCTTAAACTAGAAATTATGAAAACTTAAAATCCCTTTAATTACAAGGTACACAAGTTTAACACCATCCTTTTGTGTGACACTTAGGCATATTAGGGAACTCATGATGGGATAAAGGTCACCTAACCATTATGAGCAAACTAATATGATTAAGGTGAATTTCGCATGCTTGTGGGATAAAGGTCACCTAACCACTTGTATGTTAAGTTTACATGTCTACACAAGTAGGACGACTTGATTTGGGAATAATGAACTTAGGGTCACCGAAGCATGAGGAACAAATAGGCATTGATGGGATAAATATGCCATGCAAAAGGATTGCGTGATCCCATACCTTAGGAGTTGCAAAGGGATTGCAATTGTCATATAAATGACTACCTAGCTAAATCAAATAACGGGATAAAGGTCACCTAACCAGAAATTGGTTTACCGTTGGATTCTAAGATTTAATATATCAATCGGATTTAAAAGGGTATTGATTGTTAAATTAAGAATGATACTTAAACGAACTTTGTTAAATTTTATAGATGGCCGCCAATAACAACAACATTCCAAATGCACCAATCAACTTTAATAACCTATCCTTAAGGTCCTTACTCGAAAAAGAAAAACTCAACCATACGAATTTCATGGATTGGTACCGCAATCTAAGAATTGTCCTCAAGCTTGAGGATATGGTGTATGTGTTAGAAGACCCCATTCCCGACCAACCCAAGGAGGATGATGCCGAAGGTATGGCATATTGGGAGAAATATTGTGCCGATTCGGTGCAAGTTTCTTGCCTTATGCTTGGGACCATGGTCCCCGAACTCCAAAAGGACTTCGAGCATCATAGTGCATATGACATGATCACACAATTGAAGGAGATGTTCCTTCAACAAGCTCATGTTGAGTGCTTCGAAACGGTTCAAGCGCTTCATGCATGTCGAATGGATGACTCCCAATCCGTTTCATCTTATGTCCTTAAGATGAAAAGCCTAATTGATCGATTACACCGTCTAAATTGCAACGTGTCTAATGAATTAGCCACTGACCTTATCCTCAAATCTTTTTCAAAAAGATTTGACACATTCGTGATGAATTACAACATGAATGGTTGGGATAAGAGCTTCACCCGTGCTTATTATCAATGAAGGTGGGTCCAAGAACAATTCCACTTCTAAGCCAAAGGTGGCTAAGAGGAAAGGACCCGCCTATCAAGGCAAGGGTAAGGAAAAGGGGAAGATGGTTACCCCAACCAATAAAAACAAGAAGCAAAAGGTTGCGGTGAAGCTAACCCCAAGGAAGATCCGTGCTTTGGTTGCGGTGAAATGGGTCACTGAAAATGCAACTGCCCGATCTACCTAAAGGAGTTGAAAGAAAAGAGGGATGCAGGGCAAACCTCAGGTAATGTATATATGGTATACATTGAGCTTAGTTTTACTTCTTCTAATACATGGGTATTAGACACCGGATGTGGAACTCATATTTGCAATTCTTTGTAGGGGTTCAAAAGAAGTAAACAAAAAGCGGGAACAACAAGTCTCTTCATGGGAAATGGTGCAAAGGTGCATGTAGAAGCTCAATGAGACTTTGTTTTAAAGCTACAAACTGGGTTGGAGCTTGTTTTGAAAAATGTTTTGTATGCTCCTGATTTGACTCAAAACATTATTTCTATTTCCAGTTTAAGACAATGTGGTTTTGATTTTAATTTTATTGATGATGATATCCATGTTTCTTTAGATAATGTGATCTATTTTAAGGCTTCGCCTTTGAATGGTATTTGTGAATTGGTTCATGATGACACATCATACAATAGCTCAATGTTCCATGCAAACACCAGGAAACTCTAAAGGGATTTTAGTGATTGCTACTTATGGCATTGTCGCCTTGGTCACATAAACAAGAACCGAATGCATACACTTCAAAAGAATGGTCTTTTGAAATCTAGTGAGCTAGAGTCATTTGATGTATGTGAATCTTGTTTTCAAGGCAAAATGACAAAAGCACCTTTCAAAGGGACCTATGAAAGGGCTAAAGACTTATTGGGATTAATACATTCGGATGTATGTGGACCCTTTAAGCCCATAACTAGAAATGGTGAAAGATACTTCGTTACTTTCACTGATGACTTCAGTCGTTTCAGATATGTCTACTTGTTAAGACATAAGGATGAAACATTTGAGGCATTCAAAGAGTATCAAAACGAAGTATAAAATCAACTCAACAAGACAATCAAGGTACTTCATACCAATAGAGGAGGTGAATACCCAAGCAATGCTTTTCAAGATCATCTTAAAAGTTGTGAGATTATCTAGCAACTCACTCCTCCTAGAACACCCCAACTTAATGGAGTATCTGAAAGGAGGAACCGAACCCTAATGGATATGGTTCGATCTATGATGGCAAGAAGCTCGTTACCTCTATCATTTTGGGGTTATTGTCTATGCTCCGTAGCTCGTATTTTAAATATGGCCCCAACCAAGAAAGTGGAACGAACTCCTCATGAGATGTGGTTTGGAAAACCTCCTTCTCTATTATACTTGAAAGTATGGAGATGTGAAGCTTATCCTAAGTGCTCCGTCACTAATAAGATGAATGCTCAATCCACGAGGTATATCTTCATAGGATATCCCAAGGATGATATGGGATACTGTTTCTATGATCCAACCGAGCAAAATGTATTTGTTGCTCGAAAGGTGAAATTCCTTGAAACTAAGTTCCTAATGGAAGGTAATAGTGAAAGGAAGATAGATCTTGAAGAGGTTCAAGATCAAGTAGATGATACACAATTGGTTGATGCTAGCACTCAACATGAAATGTTGAGAGTGATCAAATGGATGATCAAAATACACAAGACGTTCACAGATCTGGTAGGATTAGTAATCCTCCTGAGAGATATGGGTTTCTCATGGATGGTTGCTATGTGGTTGATTTGGATGAACCGACAAACTACCAAGATGCTTTATCAAGGATTGATAAAGATAAATGGCAGGAAGCCATGAACGCTGAGATACAATCCATGTATGACAACCAAGTTTGGGAACTTGTTGTACATCCTACTGGCTCCAGGCTAGTTGATTGTAAATGACTTTTCAAAAAGAAAACCGACATACATGGAAACTTGGATACATATAAAGCTAGACTCGTAGCAAAAGGTTTCACTCAAACTCAAGGGGTTGACTATGATGAAACTTTTTCGCCTGTGGTAGTGCTAAAGTCTATTAGGATATTATTTGCCATTACTGCTCATTATGATTATTAAATATGGAAAATGGATGTCAAGACTGCTTTCCTAAATGGATATCTTGAGGAAGATGTCTATATGGTTCAGCCTGAAGGGTTTGTTGATCCGAAATATCTTAAAAAGGTATGCAAGTTAAAGAAGTCAATCTACGGATTGAAACAAGCATCTAGAATGTGGAATCATCGTTTTAATAAGGAGGCCAAGAAATTTAGCTTCATTAAAAATGGTGATGAAGATTGTGTATACAAGAAAGCTAGTGGAAGCACTATCATGTTCCTTGTACTATATGTGGATGATATATTGTTATTTGGAAATGATATTCCGACAATGCATGGTGTTAAAACTTGGCTAACTAAATGCTTCTCCATTAAGGATCTTGGAGAAGCACAATACGTTTTGGGTATTGGGATCTACAGAGATAGATCCAAGAAATTGATAGGTTTGAATCAAAGTGCATACATTGAAAAGATCTTGAAAAGGTTCAAGATGGAGAACTCTAAGAAAGGTTTGGTACCTATTCAAAGAGGAACTCTAATATATGGGTCTGGTGAGGAGGAACTCGCTGTAAAAGGTTACGTGGATGCGAGTTTCCAAATTGATCGAGATGATTCTCGATCACAATCCGGTTATGTCTTCACGTTAAATGGAGGTGCGGTCTCTTGGAAGAGTTCAAAACAAGACGTTGTTTCTTTATCCACTACAGAGTCGGAGTACATTGCCGCCTCATTGGTAGCTCAGGAAGCTGCATGGATGAAGAAATTCATCGACGACTTAGGAGTAGTCCCTTCCATTCAGGACCCTCTTGTGATCTTTTGTGACAACGAGGGTGCGATTGCTCACATCAAGGAACCTCGTGCTCACCAAAAGACCCGTCACTTTGATCGGAGATTTAACTACATAAGGGATGAAGCTGAAAAGGGAAAGATATGTATTCGCAAAGTTCACACAGATCTTAATATAGCGGATCCACTCATGAATCTCTTACATGGAGCAAAACATGAAGGGCATGTTAGTGCATTAGGGCTTCGATATTCTAGTAATTGGTTGTGATCTGTTTTATTTATTGTAACAGAACGAAGTGGTTCAAACTCATTAATATAATTATGGTGTTAATTTATTAATCTTGAGTCATGTTCCTATTTTGCATATTTTATCCATGAATAAGTAATTATTCTAAATTCCATAGTCGATCACATTTGTGGGAATAAGTGTGAGGTTTAGACTATTATGAACTTGGATTGGTATACATTCACGGGATGAATGTGGGGTAAGGTTGTAACCAAGGTTCATAGATATTTGTGGGATACAAATATTGGAAGACCCGCCCTCAAGATTTACTTTATGGAGCCTTTGTGGTTGATCACATGTAATCTTGAGTAAAGGCGAATATCATTGTATCCTCTGACCTGAGATACATATTGGGTTCAGATATTTATCAAGTATTGTGCCTTGATTCTTTCCTTCACTATTCTGAAATATGGTAGTTCATAAGGAAGAGCTCAGGTATAATACAAGGTATATATTTAGGACGTATGTAGTCAAGATGGAATTTGTTCCTCTTATTCGTTGAGAGTCAGATGTCTAAGGCCTGATAAAGTTAAATCTAGAAGAGAGTGATCACTCCATGTCTCTTAGATTTAACATGACATCTAGGACAAAAGGATGTGATGAAAGATTCACCTATTCATATTTGAGAGGGGAACTCAAAAGGGATGAGGTTATTGAATGGCACAAAGTCATAATATATTGGGGGTGATGGACGGTCGTTAGGTGGTATCCATCACTTGCATTAATTTCTTATGTTTCTCGTATAAGTGGGAGATTGAAGGTATTTCGTATGCTCGAGAGACATATTAAATTAATGTGGCTAATGTGTTATGATCCAAGTCGGTCCATACCCAATAACAAGCTTACCGACACCTTATACGTATTTAATCTTAACGATTGGATCATTAAATAAATACGTGACACTTGGATTTTAGAAAAATTAGTTTTCTAAAATATTATCACTTGAGATAAATTATTTGGATAATTTATAACATAAGGATTTAATTATTTATAAGTTTAAATAATTATGTTGTGTTATATTCTATAAATTGGTTTTATAAAATGCAAGTAAGTTTTCAAATACATGGGTTTTTTTATATAACTGGTTTTATAAAAAAAGGGGTTTATTTATTTAAAATCCCCTCTTGATGACCTCTTGGTAAACATAAAAAGGGGGCCTTACCCATGCATTTTTCATTGGTTGCTTTTATAAAACACGTATCCTTATGTGCATGCTCAAGCCTTTTACCAAGAATACACTCTAGATTCAAAAATCAAGTTGGAAACTCTCCCTTTTTGCTGCTGCTGGCCGAACCATATAGGGAAGAAAATTGGGTTTTTTGCTTGGTAATTTGGTGATTCAAGTGTCTAAAATCCTAACTATATCAAAGGTGGTGTTGGTCTTAAAAGTCTTGAGGTATTTCTCCTTGAGGTTTCATCATTTTGAAGCTCCATTCATCATCATCTTCTTCATCATCCATTCGATTTAACCCTCAACTAGCTTGAGGAGGTATAAACTCTAAACCCACTTTTAGTTTGTAAGTATATTTCATAGCTTGATCTTTTCTTGGGATTTAACTTTAAAATGGTTAAAGTATAACAAGTTATAAATCGGTTTTCATGCTTCCGCTTTGATTGTTTCTTAAAATGGTTTAAGTGTTTTAAGACTTGTTAAATCCCAACATACACCAGGTTATCGACTGCGTATAATCCAATGTTTTAATACTTTGTTAACAATTACACCAATTACCCTTGAATGTAATCCACGCCTGTTTTAATGAGTCCATTGACTATTAATCCATCCCCGTGTCTGGTCAAATGAACAATTATTAGTATTTATAAATATCCCGCCCACCGTACCCAGTCAAGCGTATGTGGTTATATATAGATACGTCAAATTGTAACCTTTATATTAAATTAACAAGATATCATTTAGTTAATATAAAGCCCATTAATAGCCCAAAGTCCAATTTCCACAAGTGTCGATCTTTCGTCCAAACTCCAATTATGGTCCAAAATCTAATAACCCCATCTTAATATTTAGTCCAACATCACGATTACTTCGGCTTAAATAAGCATAATAATAATTTAGCTACGAGGCATTAATTTAAAAAGGTTGAACATAACTTACAATGAGTATTAATCGCGTAGTGTTACACTGACAGAGTTTCGACTTACAAACTTAAAACATTCGCTACTATAACCTTATTATTATTAACTTAATATTAAAATTATAATTATAAAATATAAATATATATATTTGAGAGAGAGCAGAGAGTAAGATTGAATAAGGTGTAATTAAAACGTCGAATTCACTGGCTATTTATAGCACCTGACCTACCTTTTTGGCCCATGCGATCGCATGAGAATAAGGCATCCAGGCCATGCGATCGCATGGCCAGCTCCAAATGATTCCAAAATGTGGGCTGCTGCGATTTATTTAATATATAATATAATATATATAATTTTATATAATTATATATATATTATATTATATTCTTGTGCAATGTTGACTTGTAATTTTAGGTCCTTGCATCGCGCGTTGATAGTTGGTTCAGGTCTCGGTTTCGAATTTTCGAACGTCTTTTCGTACGCTTAGATATCTTGTACTTTGCATTTCACGGCTCGTACTCTTATAATTTTTAGACATTTCTCATCAATAAATTGAACCGCTTGGATTGTATCTTGTACATTTGAGCTTTTTGGTCATTTGTGTCTTCAAATCGTGGAATCTGTCTTTTGTATTCACCTTTTATTATTTAAACGAATATCACTTGTAATAGAACAATTGCAACTAAAAGCTTGTCTTTCTTGAAGGATAATTCTATGAAATATGTGTTCATTTTTAGCATTATCAATGGTGGATCTTCACGAGTATCAACTACATGGGCAAGAAAAACCATGCCACCACTATTAAGGAAACGTCGCGCCCGTGCATAAATGCATAATGGTATGAGTCTCCTTCGCTTATCGCCATGGATAATTAGCTCTCCCCCACTTGGGGCCTTTACACGAATACACTTTTCGTGGCATGCAATATCGGCTCTATAACGATTGAGCCAATCCATACCCACAACAATATTAAACTCGCCCAAAGTCATCGGGATAAGATCGAGTTTAAACGTTTCGGTGCCAAACACAACATTATAATCTTTACAAACATCAACCCTTAGCACCGTCTTACCATCCACTATTTCGACTTCTACCGGATGACTTAACTTAGCTAGTGATTTATTAAGTTTTAGCACAAATCTCGGAGACACAAACGACAAATTATCACCACTATCAAAAAGTATTCTTGCCGAATTAGAGTTAACCATGAAAGTACCCGAGACAACTTCATTGAATTGTTTGGCTTCATCATTGGTATCAAGTAGTTGCAACCCCTAGCCGTACCCGACGCTTTCTCTAACTTCTTCACTTAATCACCATACAAATCGGGACACTCCGTCCTTCGATGTCCCTCCTTTTGACAATTGTAACAAGTAAGTTTTCCCGATGCCTTGGTCCAATCACGGGCCAAGTGCCCCTTTTGACCACAATTAAAATACATGGGTCCATAACTCAAAGCACCACCTTTCTTCACGCTATTAACACTTTCGAAACCTTTCTTGTTCTTTTTGTTTGAAAAGTTCGAATGACTTGAACCTTCAAATTTTCTCTTAGAGAAATAGAAATCACTTCTTTTCAGGATCTCTGGTTCGAAACCTCGAGCCAACTCAAACAACTCTTCAAAAGACTTAGCCATTCCCCGACTAATCTTACGTTTCAACTCATCGCTTAAAGTACGATAGAAATTAAGCATCAACATTCGGTCATCACCAACATACTCGGGACAAAAACGAGTCTTTGACAAGAAGGTAGACTTGAGAGTAACCAAGTCCATCGAACCTTGTCGCAAATCGCGCAACTCGTCCCGGATTTTATTAAGGTCGGCTTGAGTTTGATATTCATCAAAGAACTCTTTTTTAAACTCTTCCCACGACAACCTCATACATTGCTCTTCTCCATACAATTAAATCTTGTCATCCCACCACATCTTAGCCTCTTCACGTAACATACTAGAACCATATCTCGTTTTCTTCTCGGGAGACATTCACTAGTACGGAAAGCCCTCTCGATGTCGAAAATCCAACATGTACTTTTCAACGGATCTCTCACCCCATTAAACATAGGGGGTTGGGCATCCTTGAAATTCTTGTAATGGAAGTCTCGCCTTCCATGTCCCCCATTACCATCACCCCTTTCACCACGAGGACAAATGTTTCTAGCTTCGAATGCCTCTTCAACCGTGTTATTCATTCGTTCGTTGATTAACTCGGTTATTTGCTCATCAACCGAGTCTTGGAAGACCTTTCTAACATCCACGAGAAATTCCGCTTTTTGACATTTAAAGATGGCCTCTACTTTGGCCATGAACTCGGAGTCCTCGCTCGTACCTCCATTATCGGTATCATGCCCGTTTCTCATCTTCATTCTATAAAATGAAATAGGTTAAACAACGGAACAAACGAGAATGACATACGTACACCACACAGTCCCATCTCGCTTAATACTCGTCGTACATTGCTTGTTTAACACGATTTGCACCCGTAACAATGGTAGCTAGTCATTGTTACGCGAGCACGTTGCATTAACTCGCTAGTACAATATCTATCTCGCTTGATGATCGCAACCACAATACAAAACGATTAACACAAAGCTAGTTCACCCAAGCCTAGGCACTAACCAAACCCGGTCCGACACGTCTCCTACAAGTCCCGCATAAAATGCATAAACAATAAAGTCTAAGTCTAGGCACCTATCACAAGTCGCCTAAATCCCTTAGACCATGTTCTGATACCACTTGAAACAACCCAACCCATCTTTACACCCGAATTTTTTTTATAAACCAATAACACGCCACTTTAATTGGTAACATGATATCAATCGGTTCATACCAAACGTTTAAACATCCAATAAGATCAAAGTTACATAATAGGCACGAAGGCCCTAAATCAAGTGTGTTACAAGTTCGACCTCAAATTGATAGTTTTAAACCAAACGACACGTGAGCATGGTTTGGGGCTAAACTACCCCAAACAATAGGCCATCCTCCAAAAGCTTCATGTAAGCAACCAACATGGGAATATCTAATTCCCGGCAACCCCTTTCCCCTTCTCCATGTTCGTACCTAAAAAGTAAACAACAAGAGGGGTAAGCAAAGCTTAGTGAGTGCAACAATTATACATACACATATAAAACCCATCTATTTGCAATCACACCCACCAAATACCTCACACGAACTTGTAACTCGAATAGCATGTCATCATACTCAATAATGCTAACAATTCGTACACTATCAACAACTCCACATTAGCATATACTCAATACAATATATATAGTATGCTAAACAATAATCAACAACAACACAATATGGTTAACCATAAATGCTATGGTGCTACCGGCTCATGGTTCACACCATACGAAATGCTATGACGCTACCGACTCCTTGGTTCGCGCCACTACGCATTTGATTCATACTCTTTTATAGTGCTACCGGCTCCTTGGTTCACACTCTAGTGTTACCGGATCGTGGTTCACACTTCATTTTATAGTGCTACCAGCTCGTGGTTCACAATTTAGCGTTACTGGCTCATGGTTCAAACTTTGATGCTACCGGCTCGTGGTGCTCGCATCAATCCAAATACCAAGATGTTACCAGCTCATGGTTCACATCATGACACTCGCCACATACATGTTATGGTACTATCGGCTCGTTGGTTCATACTATAACATTCACAAATAAATACGCCATATACATATATGCATAATTATTCCACTCACCTTATCGACTAGGTGATGAATTAAACCACTCCTCAGGCTTCAAGATAAACTACCTAATACATTAAGTACAATCAACATCCAAGCTAGTCGGACTAAACACCAACAATTAACTCTTGTGCATTAAATGACCAATTGCATTTAATGACCCATTTGCACAAAGACCGCCCATCCAAAGTCAGGACTATAATAAATCACTAAAAACTAGTGATTAAAGTCCAATAACACTAACTAACACAAAATTGTGGTATTTCATACCCATCTAACCCAAATAGGTCAACCATTACCTATTTGACCCATTTTAAAGTCAAGACCCACCATTTGATCAAACTTGAATCCATTAACAAAACTTTCACTAACACATGAGTGTATTAGTGATTGAACAACACCATTAACTGAAATGTCCCGTTCATATTGATTATAAACGTACCATATTAATTGATTTTGTCGCGAGGTTTTGACCTCTATATAAGACGTTTTTCAAAGAATGCATTCGATTTTAAAACAAACCATAACCTTTAAAATATTACGACGATTATCAAATAATGATAATCTAAAATATAGCGTTTTTCACACGACCATTACATAATGGTTTACAATAATATTACACATCAACATAAGTCTATGAATGAAGTTTTTAAACAATATTATACAAGCATGGACTCCAAATCTTGTCCTTAATTTAGTATGCAACAGCGGAAGCTCTTAATAATCACCTGAGAATAAACATGCTTAAAACATCAAAAAAATTGTTGGTGAGTTATAGGTTTAACCTACATATTATTAAATCATAATAATAGAGCACAAGATTTCATTTTTATAACACATCTCTTATCAGGCATTTCGCAAACTGCATAGAGATAAAAATCATTCATATGTTGAACACCTGGTAACCGACGTTAACTTAATGCATAGAATATCCCCAAAACAGAACCTCTCGTCTGTATAATAATCTCGAAGTACTAAACCATCCATAACCTGAATGGGGGTTGTTAAGCCCAATAGATCTATCTTTAAGATTCGCGTCAATTAGGGGCCATTTCCCTAATTCTTAGGCTACCAGACTTGAAGGGCGATATTTGGTTTAATAATCCAACCATAGAATGTAGTTTTACGTACTTGTGTCTATTTTGTAAAACATTCATAAAGCTGCATGTATTCTCATCCCAAAATATAAGATTTTAAAATTGGGGCTATAACTCACTTTCACAGATTTTTACTTCGTCGGAAAGTAAGACTTGGCCACTAGTCCATTCACGAACCTATAACAAATATGTCCATATATATCAAAGTATGTTCAAAATATATTTACAACATTTTTTAATACGTTTTAATGTTTTAAATATTTTCAGTCAGCTGTCCTCGTTAGTAACCCACAACTAGTTGTCCATAGTTAGATGTACAGAAATAAATTGATATATATTATCTTGACCCAATCCACGACCCAGTGTATACACGTCTCAGGCTAGATCACAACTCAAAGTATATATATTTTTGGAATCAACCTCAACCCTGTATAGCTAACTCCAACATTACTTCATATAGAGTGTCTATGGTTGTTCCAAATAATATATATAGATGGGTCGATATGATATGTCAAAACATTTGCATACGTGTCTATGGTATCCCAAGATTACATAATATTTTAGAATACATGTATAATACAATATAAGTTATCTAGGATATGATTTGTATAGATTTGTTACCAATTTTCAAGTAGCTACAACAAGTAAAAATATCCAATCTTGTTTTACCCATAACTTCTTCGTTTTAAATCCGTTTTCAGTGAATCCAATTGCTATGGTTTCATATTGAACTTAAGTTTATGAATATATACAGAAAAATTATAAGTTTATAGTCAGAAATACAGGTTACAAGTCATTTTTGTAAAGGTAGTCATTTCAGTCGAAAGAATGACGTCTAGATGACCATTTTGGAAAACATACTTCCACTTTGAGTTTAATCATAATTTTAGGATATAGTTTCATGTTCATAAGAAAAATCATTTTCCCAGAAGAACAACTTTTAAGTCAAAGTTTATCATAGTTTTTAATTAACTAACCCAAAATAGCCCGCGGTGTTACTACGATGGCGTATATCCAGTTTTACGGTGTTTTTCGTGTTTTCAGGTTTTAAATCATTAAGTTAGCATATCATATAGATATATAACATGTGTTTAATTGATTTTAAAAGTCTAGTTAGAAGGATTAACTTTTGTTTGCGAAAAAGTTTAGAATTAACTAAACTATGTTCTAGTGATTACAAGTTTAAACCTCCGAATAAGATAGCTTTACATGTAAGAATCGAATGATGTTATGAACATCATTACTACCTCAAGTTTTCTGGATAAACCTACTAGAAAAGAGAAAAATGGATCTAGCTTCAAAGGATCCTTGGATGGCTTGAAAGTTCTTGAAGCAGAATCATGACACGAAAACAAATTCAAGTAAGATTTCTACTCGAAATAAGATTGTTATAGTTATAAAAATTGAACCAAAGTTTGAATATAAGTATTACCTTAATTTAGAAAGATAACCTACTATAAATAACAAAGGTTTCTTGATCTTGTATGATAACTTGGATTGGATTAGAAGGCTTGGAAGTAAACTTGCAAACTTGAAAGTATTCTTGATTTTATGAAACTAGAACTTATGGAATTTATGAAGAACACTTAGAACTTGAAGATAGAACTTGAGAGAGATCAATTAGATGAAGAAAATTGATGAATGAAAGTGTTTGTAGGTAGTTTTGGTCGTTGGTATATGGATTAGATATAAAGGATGTGTAATTTTGTTTACATGTAAATAAGTCATGAATGATTACAAATATTTTTGTAATTTTATGAGATATTTCATGCTAGTTGCCAACTTATGGTTCCCACATGTGTTAGGTGACTCACATGGGCTGCTAAGAGCTGATCATTGGAGTGTATATACCAATAATACATACATCTAAAAGCTGTGTATTGTACGAGTACGAATACTGGTGCATACGAGTAGAATTATTGATGAAACTGAACGAGGATGTAATTGTAAGGATTTTTGTTAAGTAGAAGTATTTTGATAAGTGTCTTGAAGTCTTTCAAAAGTGTATAAATACATATTAAAACAATACATGTATATACATTTTAACTGAGTCGTTAAGTCATCGTTAGTCGTTACATGTAAATGTTGTTTTGAAGCCTTTAGGTTAACGATCCTGTTAAGTGTTGTTAACCCATTATTTATTATATCAAATGAGGTGTTAAATTATTATATTATCATGATATTATGATATATTAATATATCATAATATGATATATATACAATTAAATGTCGTTACAACGATAATCGTAACATATATGTCTCGTTTCGAAATCATTAAGTTAGTAGTCTTGTTTTTACATATGTAGTTCATTATTAATATACTTAATGATATGTTTACTTATCATAATACCGTGTTAACTATATATATATATATATATATATATATATATATATATATATATATATATATATATATATATATATATCCATATATATGACATCATATAGTTTTTACAAGTTTTAACGTTCGTGAATCACCGGTCAACTTGGGTGGTCAATTGTCTATATAAAACCTATTTCAATTAATCAAGTCTTAACAAGTTTGATTGCTTAACATGTTGGAAACACTTAATCATATAAATATCAATTTCATTTAATATATATAAATATGGAAAAGTTCGGGTCACTACAGTACCTACCCGTTAAATAAATTTCGTCCCGAAATTTTAAGCAGTTGGAGGTGTTGACGTATCTTCTGGAAATAAGTGCGAGTATTTCTTCTTCATCTGATCTTCTTGTTCCCGGGTGAACTTGGGTCCTCTACGAGCATTCCATCGAACCTTAGCAATTGGTATCTTGTTTTGCTTGAGCCTTTTAACCTCACGATCCATTATCTCGACGGGTTCTTCAATGAATTGTAGTTTTTCATTGATTTTAATTTTGTCTAAAGGAATAGTGAGATCTTCTTTAGCTAAGCACTTCTTCAGATTCGAGACGTGAAAGGTATTATGTACATTGGCGTGTTGTTGAGGTAATTCAAGTCGGTAGGCTACTGGTCCGACACGATCTAAAATCTTAAATGGTCCAATGTATCTTGGATTTAGTTTCCCCCGTTTACCAAATCGAACAACGCCTTTCCAAGGCAAAACCTTAAGCATGATCATCTCCCCAATTTCAAATTCTATATCTTTCCTTTTAAGGTCCGCGTAGCTCTTTTGTCGACTCTGAGCGGTTTTCAACCGTTGTTGAATTTAGATGATTTTCTCTGTAGTTTCTTGGATTATCTCCGGACCCGTAATCTGTCTATCCCCCAATTCATTCCAAAAAATTGGAGATCTGCACTTTCTACCATAAAGTGCTTCGAACGGTGCCATTTCGATACTCGAGTGGTAACTGTTGTTGTAGGAAAATTCTGCTAATGGTAGATGTCGATCCCAACCGTTTCCAAAATCAATAACACATTCTCGTAGCATGTCTTCAAGGGTCTGTATCATCCTTGTAACACCCAAATATTTATGGTACAAAGAGTTATAATGATGTACGTATAGTGGGTAAAGCGTAGTTTAAATTTAAAAGCTAACTATCTGATCTGAGCTTAGTGCGCGCAGCGCACCTCTAAGAGTGCGCTCAGCGCACTCACCTGACGACAGTTTTCTGTCTTTCTCTTTTTGAATTAAATGATGGGCATTTTGGTCATTTCACTTGGGGCCAGTTTGGAGCCTTCAAAGTTGATCCATTGATCATCTTATCCTGATTTCTACACCACAAACACTCTCATCTTCAGACTTAGAGAGAGAAGAGGTTTTAGAGAGAGGAAGCTTCATTTGGAGAAGAAGGAGTTGGATTCTCACCAAAGCTCGGGTTTTAAAGTTGTTCATCTCGTTTACGGCTACGTTGTGGTAGTTTTGGTAAGTTCAAACTCCGAATTTGATTGTTTGATTTTGATATTCAAGTTAGGGTTTGAACTTAAATTATTAGGAAACCCATTTAAAATCTTGAAGTGAGTTTATTGATGCTAGTAATCGGGTTATTGGTTGTTGTTGGTGGATTTTGGGTTGGTGAACAAATTGGCCATGATTAGGACTTGTATTTGCGTTTAATCACTAGGATTAGTGATTATGGAAGTGTTAGAACCCATTTTGTGTATATGAAAGACTAATTTTGGAAATGAGTCAAAATTGGGGTTTTGGTTGATTTTGAGAATGATAAGTGTTTAACACTTAAGATTGGGTTCAATTGGCATAATAAGACCATTTTCACTTGTGTTAGTGATTATTGGTTAGTTTGAGCGCGTTTTGAGTTTGTAAGTGCAATTGGTCGAATTTGCACTAAGGGTCGAATTGAGTTGGTTTGTAAATCCACTCTAAGTGTGTTGTTGTATTTGTGATGATGGAATATGTACATTCCATCGGCAAGTTATGGATTATTCGGTAGCATTTCATCAAGGCGACAAGGTGAGTGGAATGATTATACATGTGTGTATATAATGTATTTACTTGTACGAGGTTCGATGTGGGTTTAAGTTCGGGCGTTCGATACCACATCGGGTCAATATATGACATGGTTTAAAGTTCGGGCATTCGATACCATGTTATATATGTGTGTGTGGGCGTGTAGTGTGGGTTTAAAGTTCGGGCGTTCGATACCACATTACACGTGACGGGTGGATTTAAAGTTCGGGCGTTCGTAAAAGATAGTCATTGTTTTAAAGTTCGGTTCATAAAAATCAAGATCACGATATTGATAGAGATAGTCATTGTTTTCAACAGGAATATCTTAATGATGAATATGAGTTGGGAAATAGAGTTTTACCAATATTGGGTAATATGGAATGATATGATTCGATTACAAGAAGAGTATAAACGAAGCTATCGTAAAAGATTGAAATGAGGAAATTAAATGTCCGCTTTAACTTTTGACTTAGTCACGATTGATTTCCGGAATTCAAGGGATTTAAAGAAATCTTCATAATCCTTATAAGATTTGATTCTCCGGTAATTACGGAAATTAGGATTTTCTTTAATTAAATGCGGTGAATTGCCTCGATTGCTGTGTCTGGAATTTTGCTATAAATTAGCTTCTTCCATTTCATTATCTTCACCACTTCTATACTTTCTTTCCTCAATTCATATTTCCAAAAGATTTGTTAATATGCTCAATCCAGTTCTTGTTCTTGACCTTATATTGGTTATCGCCACAATCTTCCTTCTTTTCCAACTCCCACCAGAGGAGTCTGTTTACTTCTATTATGCTCTAGGATTTATTGTGTTTTTAGTTCTCCCGTGTCTTTATATTGCTATACGCATTGATATACACGGTATGTAATTTCAGTGTTGTTATCGGGCTTTATATTTTCCCTTATATGTCGGAGCTTCATGCTTTCGTAAAGCAAGTACCGGTCCAGAATTCGTAGGTATGAAGTTTCGAATGATCATAATATACAAAGCAGAAGGAAGGGTAATAGCACGATTTGATTTGTCAAATTACCAGAATATTCAAAAAGATAGAACTATCAAGAAAAATATTTTCTTGATATGTTTCAGAGTTTAAATGTAAGAGTCGTGTAACATAGCAAATGATGATTATAAAGTCTATGAATCATCATCTTCCATTAAAAATTTAGCATGACTTACTGTAATATAATCACGTTGGCCTGACGTCATTATATTATACTAACTCATGCTTCAATTCCCAACACTACTTCAAATCATTCAAAATTTCAACTTGAATTTTACAGAATATAGAAACTAAAACAGTTTCCTTTATGATGTGATAAAGATATCGCAAAGAGATAATTAATTGCTGACAAGAATCGTTATAAAGATATCTTCAGAAATATAGAGGATATTTATAATGAAGGATACGATGATATCTTAGAATTTCTAAGATCCAATGACGAGGAAAATTCTTTTGTTTCCTCTGCATTTAATGCTACCATATCTGAATCATTGGTTATCAATCCGAGATGGTTTCAAGAAATTTTATTTTTTAGATGATTAAACGCTGATTGTAATCGTTAATGAATCTAATGGTTAACGAATAGGCGTTAAAAGTAATGAATGATAATTTTGATGGTTTGATGTGATAATTCATTGCAGAATACAAATGAATATAATTCGTGAATGTAGTGATCTTTAGGAAGATAATTGTGTATCAGAATGTGTAATTGATTTTGTATGAAGATGATTGTGTATCATTGTGAAGGTAGTGCGTATAATTAATGATTTATGAATCCAAATTGAAGAATGTACAGTGTATTAATGTGAGATGTAAATATTTCTCGGGTATTACCTACCCGTTAAAATATTTTCACAATTAACAGTTTGTACAATAGAATTTACAATCTTTATGAAGATATACGTTCATATATGTATTCTTCAGATATAATCATGGATTTAATGAGTTAATATATATTAAACTCATCTGTTTTGCGGTTTGGAAAGAGTAAATAATCTCCAAAACTTTAGAGATTTCATAATTGTCGCGAAATATTTTGCTAATGAAGTTATGAATCAATATATTCATCGTTACACTTGATTTATTATGAAATGGAGTTTATTGTGTTGAAGCAGTGATTAACAATTGTTAAGTCATTAACGAAGGGTGTACTTCATAGCATATTAGTGATATGAATTGCTTAGTACGACAAGATTTATTATTGTTCCAAATCATATATATATATATAAGGTATACATATATAATTCTTCACGAAGAATGAGTCAATACATCTTAGCTCATTATTACTAATATTCCTTGGTATCTATGGGCGTATGATGTTGATGTTTGAGATACTGAGTGTGATGTTGAGACCTGGGATGCGGATGTTGTAATTGATGGTGATGATGGTACTGGTTATGCTGCTGGTGCAGCTGATGCTTGTAGATATCGCACCGTATTCTCTAGTGCCACCACTCGAGCGCGAAGCTCGTTGACTTCTTCTATTATTCCGGGATGATTGGCGGTTGGAACAAGGGAGTGAATAAGATCTAAAATCTTTGATATTATATATTCGTGACGGGATACCCTGGAAAGAAGAGAGAAAATTGTGTTTCGGACTGGTTCGCCGGTAAGCGCCTCAGGTTCTTCGCCAAGAGGTGAATTTGGTTGGTGGAACTGATCACCTTCTTCTTGCCTCCATTGATTGAGTCGGCTATGAACCCATCCCCAATTCATCCAGAATAGATGATGGCTGATTGGTTCGTTTGTTCCGGTTACGCTGCCGTTGGAGCTCGAGGAGTTCGAGAAATTCATATTATGTGTTTGGAATAGGGTTTGATATGAAATGGGTATTGAATACTGAATGATATATTCGTCTCCTTGAATACGTATTTATAGCAAAAAGATTTCCGTAATTTACGGAGGAAATTTAGGAAAAGTGGTAGACAAGGTCTATTGGGATAGATATGATAAGATATAATTTGTCTATACTCCAATAATGGCAGTATGACGTGTCGAGATTATAAAACGATAAGTATGTAATCTAATAATCTTTCGTATACTGTGATAACCCAATGACATTTTTCGGTTCGCAAACCGATGCATAAAGGTATAAGGCATATAGGTACGTGATATAACAGGGAGTTATATACGTTTGAGTATGAATAGTAACAATTATAGGAGTTTCAAAAATCATGGATAATATTTCATGTAATACATATGTAATATACAAAACCATGATAGATGACATATGAATGTCAGGAATTTCAGAAATCATGGTGTCGCATTTAAATATGGTGGCGGAATTCGATAGTACTTAGGAGAATGAGCAGAGTTCTTAGATTGGCTCGGCATTCTAAGATAAGTAAAGTTTCTAAAGTATAGTATAGCATTTAACAGTTAAAGGCAATAATTAAAGGCACTATGGTCAAGGATAGTTGTAGTCCTACATTGCTAAAGTACCTAATTGTATAAGAAACACATAAAATGCAATCCTGGTTCTCTACAACAACCTGTTCTGATACCAATCTGTCTCGTCCTCCAGATAGGGCCTGGAAGAATAACATGACTTAATATATCAATTCACAGTTGTATAAACGAGAACGACTCTACATGAGACGCTTTGTTGAGTTTTGCAGCGGAAGATAAATATGTCTTTAATTGATATGATATGTAATGAAGACTCCAAGCATAGCAAGCAATCATCATCAAAGCAGTAGATATACAGCGGAAGCAATATTTAAGTACCTGAGACAAAACATGCTAAAGTGTCAACCAAAAAGGTTGAGTGAAGTTCATAGGTTTAACAAAAAAGTTTGTCGTTGTTTTAGACCACAAGATTTAGTTTGTAAAGTTGATCTCCCGCAGGATCAAAAAGTTATGCCAATGCGTGATATTTAGACTAGACGTTCAAGTTTGCCCCATGACAAGTTATGTCTGTCCTTGTCGATTTAATTTCATTATTAAGTAATACAATGACTTGGTCAAATGTACCGGGAAGTTACTCCCGATAGGCCTACCCCCAATAATTAAGCATGCCGCAGCAATTAAAAATATCACTGTAGGGACTTAGTCGGACATAGCCGGGTATAGCATAGTTTAACAGTTTGGTACTTGTGTCTAAAGTGTAAAAAGTAAAAACAGCATGTGTCTCACCCCAAGTAAAAGTAAGTAAGTTTGCTAGCAATTAAAGAGGGGTTATGAATTCACCTTAGTAAGTAGAGAGAGAGAGTTATTCCTCGGAATAAAGAGTTGAACGAGTGAGCAGGAAAGTCAACCTATTGACATTTAAGAGTAGTTAAGTGTTTTGCCCATGTTTAAGTTTAAGTATGTGTTTAAGCATAGTTTGGTTTACTAATTTTCTATTCCTAGTAAGTTACTATTTTTATAAAGTTTCCATTTTTAGAAAGTTTCTTATTTTACTAAGTTTCTATGACTAGAGAGTTTCTACTTTTATCAGTATTTTCCATTTTAGGATACTTGCCGTATTAGATAAGCTTCCAATCACCCCTTTCCCTTCGAATGGCTAATTTAGATCTAGGGGCTTGAGCCATAGGACCCTTTAAATCGGAAATCCAAACCCTCTGCCTAGAATCTCATAGAAACCATTCGTCAATAAAGTTCGAAGATCTATACATCTCTAATACATATCCCAAAATGTTTTTATGTTACAATATCAGTAGTAGGTTATAGGTGCTAGTAATAGTAATAGTGTATACATGTTATTTATTTTATTTTTAATTGCATATAATTTATAACATTATTTACATGTTTCGGTAAAAGTAATAACTGAAGTAAAAAGTAAAAAAGTAAAAAGTAAAAAGTAAAAAAAATAAAAAGTAAGAAAAGTATACTTACTAGTAGTAATTCTTCAAAGAGAGAATGAGAGAAATTTTGGTGTGAGTTTGAATGAGAAATGAGAGATATTTATACTTGAAAAACATTAGGTAAAAAGAATAAAATATTTAAAAGAAAAAGAAATATTTTAATTTTTAATGGGATTTTAAAATTTAAAAGTATTAAATGTTATGTCATGGGATAATGCACAAAATAAAATAATAAAAGTAGTTTTCCATTATAATTTTTAATTAAAAAGTAATTTATTTATTTATTTTATAAAAAAAATCATTTATTTTAAGGATTTTATATATATATATATATTTTTTAAAATAAACAAATTGATTTACTACTTTTCCAAGAATATTTGTCAATATTTTTTTTTATTCATAATAACAATATTGATAATAAAGATATTAATTATTGATATCTTGTTTAAAAAGGATATTAATAATAATAATATTAATATATCAAATTAATGCGTAATTACTTACAAATAATTGTTCGTGAATCGTCGGAATTAGTCGAGGTTAAATGAAATCATATAAAGATTTTTGTTTAAATTTTGCCAAAAATTTACAGGTTGTCACAGTCGAATCGGTGTTTGCCATAAGTAAGTGCACTAAGGAGGATAAAGTTAAGTACGCTACGCATACCTTCACAGGTACTGCGTTAACGTGGTGGAACACCTATCTTGAACAGGTAGGACAAAATGCTGCTTATGCACTACCGTGGTCAGCATTCAAGCAATTGATGAACGACCAGTACCGTCCTAGAAACGAAGTCAATAAACTCAAGGCAGAACTTAGAGAGTTACGAACACAAGGGTTCGTCGTTACCACATATGAACGACAATTCACAGAGTTGTGCCTATTGTGTCCGGGAGCATTCGAAGATGAAGAAGAAAAGATCGACGAGTTTGTAAAAGGGTTACCAGTAAGGATTCAAGAAGATGTGAGTTCACACGAGCCCGCTTCTATACAGAAGGTAAGTCGAATGGCTCGTAAACTCATAAATCAGATTCAGGGAAGAATTAAAGAGTAGGCGGCTGAAGAAGCCAACACGAAACAACTCAAGAGGAAGTGGGAGGAAAACGGTGACAAGAGTCACCAGTACAACAACAACAACAATTACAACCACAATCGCAACAACTATCTCAACAAACATTAACCGCAACAACAATCGCAACAATAACCGCAATCCTAACAATAACTACAACAAACATCCCAACAACAACAACAACTACAATAACCATTTCAACAACCATAACAATCCCAACAACAACCTCAATAACAACAACGGCAACAAAAACCAAAAACAGCCATGTCATAGGTGTGAAGAAAATCATCAGGGGTTTTGCACGACATTTTGCAACAGGTGTAAAAGAAATGGTCATAGTGCGACAAAGTGTGAGGTCTACGGACCAAAGTTTAACAGAACTAAAGGAACAAATAATGTCAGAACAAGTAATGCCGAAACAAATAGTGTCGGAGCAAGTAATACCAACGTTGTTTGTTATA
Organism: Rutidosis leptorrhynchoides; assembly: GCF_046630445.1. Lineage (NCBI taxonomy): Eukaryota > Viridiplantae > Streptophyta > Magnoliopsida > Asterales > Asteraceae > Rutidosis > Rutidosis leptorrhynchoides. Next base: position 305,287,953 of record NC_092334.1, read on the forward strand.
AATGTGGAAAACCAGCCCACATTATTAGAAATTGCCCGAATCAGGGGAATACTAATGGGCAGGGCCGTGGAAGAGTTTTCAATATTAATGCTGCAGAAGCACAGGAAGACCCGGAGCTTGTTACGGGTACGTTTCTTATTGACGATAAATCTGCTTATGTTTTATTTGATTCGGGTGCGGATAGAAGCTATATGAGTAGAGAATTTTGTGCTAAATTAATTTGCCCATTGACACCTTTGGATAGTAAATTTTTACTCAAATTAGCAAACGATAAATTAATTTCAGCAGATAATATATGTCGGGAGAGAGAAATTAAACTGGGGGATGAAATGTTTAAAATTGATTCGAGTTAGGGAGTTTTGATGTAATAATTGGCATGGACTGGTTGAAAAAGGTGAGAGCAGAGGTCGTTTGTTACAAAAATACGATTCGCATTATGCGTGAAAAAGGAAAATCTTTAATGGTGTACGGAGAAAAAAACAACGTGAAATTAAATCTTAATAGTAGTTTGAAGGCGCAAAAACTAATAAGAAAAGGTTGTTACGTCATTATAGCACACATCGAGGAAGTTAAACCTGAAGAAAAGAACATCAGTGATGTTCCCGTCGCAAAAGAATTTCCCGATGTATTTTCGAAAGAATTACCGGGATTACCCCCACATCGATCCGTTGAATTTCAAAATAGACCTTGTACCAGGAGCTGCACCAATAGCTCGTGCTCCATACAGACTCGCACCCAGCGAAATGAAAGAATTACAAAGTCAGTTACAGGAACTTTTAGAGCGTAGTTTCATTCGACCAAGCACATCACCATGGGGAGCTCCTATTTTGTTTGTCAAGAAGAAAGATGGTACATTCAGGTTGTGTATCGACTACCGAGAGTTGAACAAACTTACCATTAAGAACCGCTACCCACTACCGAGAATCGATGACTTATTTGATCAACTACAAGGCTCGTCTATTTATTCGAAGATCGATTTACGTTCTGGATATCATCAAATGCAGGTGAAGGAGGATGATATTCCAAAGACGGCTTTTGGAACGCGTTACGGTCATTACGAGTTTATGGTTATGCCGTTTCGATTGACTAACGCACCAGCTGTGTTCATGGACCTCATGAACCGAATGTGTGGGCCATATCTTGACAAGTTTGTCATTGTTTTCATCGATGACATAATTATTTACTCGAAGAATGATCAAGAGCACGAAGAACATTTGAGAAAAGTGCTAGAGTTGCTGAGAAAAGAAAAGCTGTACGCTAAGTTTTCAAAGTGTGCATTTTGATTGGAAGAAGTTCAATTTCTTGATCACATAGTGAACAAAGAAGGTATTCAGGTGGATCTAGCAAAGATTGAAACCGTTGAAAAGTGGGAAACCCCGAAAACTCAGAAAAATATACGCCAGTTTTTAGGACTAGCTGGTTACTACAGAAGGTTCATCCAAGACTTTTCCAGAATAGCAAAACCCTTGACTGCATTAACGCATAAAGGGAAGAAATTTGAATGGAAAGATGAACAAGAAAAAGCGTTTTAATTGTTAAAGAAAAAGTTAACTACGACACCTATATTGTCATTACCTGAAGGGAATGATGATTTTGTGATATATTGTGATGCCTCAAAGCAAGGTATCAGTTGTGTATTAATGCAACGAACGAAAGTAATTGCTTATGCGTCTAAACAATTGAAGATTCACGAACAGAATTATACGACGCATGATTTGAAATTAGGCGCGGTTGTTTTTGCATTAAAGACTTGGAGGCACTACTTATATGGGGTCAAAAGTATTATATATACCGACCACAAAAGTCTTCAACACATATTTAATCAGAAACAACTGAATATGAAGCAGCGTAGGTGGATTGAATTGTTGAATGATTACGACTTTGAGATTCGTTACCACCCGGGGAAGGCAAATGTGGTAGCCGACGCCTTGAGCAGAAAGGACAGAGAACCCATTCAAGTAAAAGCTATGAATATAATGATTCACACTAACCTTACTACTAAAATAAAGGAGGTGTAACAAGGAGTTTTAAAAAAGGGAAATTTAAAGGATGAAATACCCAAAGGATCAAAGAAGCATCTTAATATTCGGGAAGATGGAACCCGGTATAGGGCTGAAAGAATTTGGGTACCAAAATTTGGAGATATGAGAGAAATGGTACTTAGAGAAGCTCATAAAACCAGATACTCAATACATCCTGGAACGGGGAAGATGTACAAGGATCTCAAGAAACATTTTTAGTGGCCACGTATGAAAGCCGATATTGCTAAATAAATAGGGAATGTTTGACATATTCTAAGGTCAAAGCAGAGCATCAGAAACCATCAGGTCTACTTCAACAACCCGAAATCCCGGAATGGAAATGGAAAAACATTACCATGGATTTCATCACTAAATTGCCAAGGACTGCAAGTGGTTTTGATACTATTTGGGTAATAGTTGATCGTCTCACCAAATCAGCACACTTCCTACCAATAAGAGAAGATGACAAGATGGAGAAGGTAGCACGACTGTATTTGGAGGAAGTCATCTCCAGACATGGAATACCAATCTCTATTATCTCTGATAGGGATGGCAGATTTATTTCAGGATTCTGGCAGACATTACAGCAAGCATTAGGAACTCGTCTAGACATGAGTACTGCCTATCATCCACAAACTGATAGGCAGAGCGAAAGGACGATACAAACATTTGAAGACATGCTACGAGCATGTGTTATTGATTTCGGAAATAGTTGGGATCGACATCTACTGTTAGCAGAATTTTTATACAACAACAGCTACCATTCAAGCATTGAGATGGCACCGTTTGAAGCACTTTATGGTAGAAAGTGCAGGTCTCCGATTTGTTGGAGTGAAGTGGGGGATAGAAAAATTACGGGTCCGGAGATAATACTAGAAACTACCGAGAAGATCATCCAAATTCAACAACAGTTGAAAACCGCCCAAAGTCGACAAAAGAGCTACGCCGACATTAAAAGAAAAGATATAGAATTTGAAATTGGAGAGATGGTCATGCTTAAGGTTGCACCTTGGAAAGGCGTTGTTCGATTTGGTAAACGAGGAAAATTAAATCCAAGGTATATTGGACCATTTAAGATTATTGATCGTGTCGGACCAGTAGCTTACCGACTTGAGTTACCTCAACAACTCGCCACTGTACATAACACTTTCCACGTCTCGAATTTGAAGAAATGTTTTACTAAAGAAGATCTCACTATTCCGTTAGATGAAATCCAAATCAACGAAAAACTTTAATTCATCGAAGAACCCGTCGAAATAATGGATCGTGAGGTTAAAAGACTTAAACAAAACTAGATACCAATTGTTAAGATTCGATGGAATGCTCGTAGAGGACCTGAGTGCACCTGGGAATGATAAGATCATATGAAGAAGAAATACCCGCACTTATTTCCAGAAGATACGTCAACACCTCCAACTGCTTAAAATTTCGGGAAATTTATTTAACGGGTAGGTACTGTAGTGACCCGAACTTTTCCATGTTTATATATATTAAATGAAATTGATATTTACATGATTAAGTGTTTCCAACATGTTAAGCAATCAAACTTGTTAAGAGTTGATTAATTGAAATAGGTTTCATATAGACAATTGACCACCCAAGTTGACCGGTGATTCACGAACGTTAAAACTTGTAGAAACTATATGATGACATATATATGATTATATATATAGTTAACATGATATTATGATAAGTAAGTATCTCATTAGGTATTTTAACAATGAGTTATATACATAAAATTGTGTTTATTGAATTAAGAAACTCGAAACGATATATATAACGATTATCGTTATAACAACGTCTTACTAATTACATATGAATCATATTAAGATATTGTTACACTATGTTTAATCATGATAAATGATAAGTAAACATGTCATTATGTATATTAACAATGAACTACATATGTAAAAACAAGACTACTAACTTAAGGATTTTGAAACGAGACATATATGTAACGATTATTGTTGTAAGGACATTTAAATGTATATATATCATATTAAGATATATTAATATATCATAATATCATGATAATATAATAATTTAACATCTCATTAGATATAATAAACATTGGGTTAACAACATTTAACAAGATCGTAAACTTAAAGGTTTCAAATCAACATTTACATGTAACCACTAACGATGACTTAACGACTCAGTTAAAATGTATATACATGTAGTGTTTTAATATGTATTCATACACTTTTGAAAGACTTCAAGACACTTATCAAAATACTTCTACTTAACAAAAATGCTTACAATTACATCCTCGTTCAGTTTCATCAACAATTCTACTCGTATGCACCCGTATTCGTACGCGTACAATACGCAGCTTTTAGATGTATGTACTATTGGTATATACACTCCAATGATCAGCTTTAGCAGCTCATGTGAGTCACCTAACATATGTGGGAACCATCATTTGGCAACTAGCATGAAATATCTCATAAAATTATAAAAATATGTGTAATCATTCATGACTTATTTACATGAAAACAAAATTACACATCCTTTATATCTAATCCATATACCAATGACCAAAAACACCTACAAACACTTTCATGCTTCAATTTTCTTTATCTAAGTGATCTCTCTCAAGTTCTATCTTCAAGTTCTAAGTGTTCTTCACAAATTCTATAAGTTCTAGTTTCATAAAATCAAGAATACTTCCAAGTTTGCTAGCTTACTTCCAATCTTGTAAAGTGATCATCCAACTTCAAGAAATCTTTCTTATTTATAGTAATATATCTTTCTAATACAAGGTAATACTCATATTCAAACTTTGATTCAATTTCTATAACTATAACAATCTTATTTCGAGTGGAAATCTTACTTAAACTTGTTTTCGTGTCATGATTCTGCTTCTAGAACTTTCAAGCCATCCAAGGATCCTTTGAAGCTAGATCTATTTTTTTCATTTCCAGTAGGTTTATCCATAAAACCTGAGGTAGTAATGATGTTCATAACATCATTCGATTCATATATATAAAACTACCTTATTCGAAGGTTTAAACTTGAAATCACTAGAACATAGTTTAGTTAATTCTAAACTTGTTCGCAAAAAAAAGTTAATCATTTTAACTTGACTTTTAAAATCAACTAAACACATTTTCTATATCTATATGATATGCTAACTTAATGATTTAAAATCGGAAAACACGAAAAACACCGTAAAACCGGATATATGCCGTTGTAGTAACACCGCGGGCTGTTTTGGGTTAGTTAATTAAAAACTATGATAAATTTTGATTTAAAAGTTTTTCTTTTGGGAAAATGATTTTTCATATGAACATGAAACTATATCCAAAAATCATGGTTAAACTCAAAGTGGAAGTAGGTTTTCCAAAATGGTCATCTAAACGTCGTTCTTTCGACTTAAATGACTACCTTTAAAACACAACTTGTAACCTGTAATTCCAACTATAAACTTACACTTTTTCTGTATAGATTCATAAACTTAATTTCAATATGAAACCATAGCAATTGGATTCATTCAAAACGGATTTAAAACGAAGAAGTTATGGGTAAAACAAGATTGGTTATTTTTGCTTGTTGTAGCTACGTGAAAATTGGTAACAAATCTATATTAATCATATCCTAGCTAACTTATATTGTATTATATATGTATTATAATATATTATGTAATCTTGGGATACCATAGACACGTATGCAAATGTTTTGACGTATCATATCGACCCATCTATATATATATTATTTGGAACAACCATAGACACTCTATATGCAGTAATGTTGGAGTTAGCTATACAGGGTTGAGGTTGATTCCAAAAATATATATAGTTTGAGTTGTGATCTAGCCTGAGACGTGTATACACTGGGTCGTGGATTGATTCAAGATAATATATATCGATTTATTTCTATACATCTAATTATGGACAACTAGTTGTAGGTTACTAACAAGGACAGCTGACTTAATAAACTTAAAACAGTAAAACGTATTAAAAATGTTGTAAATATATTTTGAACATACTTTGATATATATATGTACATATTTGTTATAGGTTCGTGAATTGACCAGTGGCCAAGTCTTACTTCCCGACGAAGTAAAAAATCTGTGAAAGTGAGTTATAGTCCCACTTTTAAAATCTAATATTTTGGGATGAGAATACATGCAGTTTTATAAATGTTTTACGAAATAGACACAAGTAAATGAAACTACATTATATGGGTGAATGATCGAAGCCGAATATGCCCCTTTTGCTTGGTAGCCTAAGAATTAGTAAACCGATCTACTAATTGACGCGAATCCTAAAGATAAATCTATTGGGCCTAACGAACCCCATCCAAAGTACCGGATGCTTTAGTACTTCGAATTATTTTTTATCATGTCCTAAGGATTTCTCGGAATGATAGGGGATATTCTTATATGTATCTTGTTAATGTCGGTTACTAGGTGTTCACCATATGAATGATTTTTATCTCTATGTATGGGATGTGTATTGAAATATGAAATCTTGTGGTCTATTATTATGATTTGATAATATATAGGTTAAACCTATAACTCATCAACATTTTTGTTGACGTTTTAAGCATGTTTATTCTCAGGTGATTATTAAGAGCTTCTGCTGTTGCATACTAAAATAAGGACAAGATTTGGAGTCCATGCTTGTATGATATTATGTAAAAACTGCATTCAAGAAACTTATTTTTGATGTAATATATTCTTATTGTAAACCATTATGTACTGGTCGTGTGTAAACGGTATATTTTAGATTATCATTATTTGATAATCTACGTAATGCTTTTTAAACCTTTATAGATAAAATAAAGGTTATGGTTGTTTTAAAAATGAATGCAGTCTTTGAAAAACGTCTCATATATAGGTCAAAACCTCGCGACGAAATCAATTAATATGAAACGTTTATAATCAATATGAACGGGAAATTTCACGAAGGGAGTCTCGGAATGATGGGGATATTCTATATGCATCTTGTTAATGTCGGTTACCAGGTGGTCACCATATGAATGATTTTTATCTCTATGTATGGGATGATGTTTATGAAAAATGGAAATATGAAATCTTGTGGTCTATTATTACGATTTGATAAATATATAGGTTAAACATATAACTCACCAACATTTTTGTTGACGTTTAAAGCATGTTTATTCTCAGGTGATTATTAAGAGCTTCCGCTATTGCATGCTAATTTATGGACAAGAGTTGGAGTCAGCATACTTGTATAATATTGTTTAAAAACTGCATTCGAAGATTTAAATTGATGTGTAATATTATTGTAAACCATTATGTAATAATCGTGTGAAAACGCTATATTTTAGATTATCATTATTTGATAATCGTCGTAATATTTTTAAACCTTTATCGATAAAATAAAGGTTATGGTTTGTTTTAAAATCGAATGCAGTCTTTGAAAAACGTCTCATATAGAGGTCAAAACCTCGCAATGAAATCAATTATTATGGAACGTTTATAATCGATATGAACGGGACATTTCACCCGAAGTCAAATATTCCAACTAATTGGGGATTCAAACTATAACAAGATCTTAATACTTTGTTTAATGAATACACTGAATGTATTTCGTAGGCCCGAGAGACATATTAAATTAATGTGGCTAATGTATTATGATCCAAGTCGGGTCATACCCAATAACAAGCTTACCGACACCTTATACGTATTTAATCTTAACGATTGGATCATTAAATAAATACGTGACACTTGGATTTTAGAAAAATTAGTTTTCTAAAATATTATCACTTGAGATAAATTATTTGGATAATTTATAACATAAGGATTTAATTATTTATAGGTTTAAATAATTATGTTGTGTTATATTCTATAAATTGATTTTATAAAATGCAAGTAACTTGTCAAATACATGTTTTTTTTTATATAACTAGTTTTATAAAAAAAAGGGTTTATTTATTTAAAAACCCCTCTTGATGAACTCTTGAGAAACATAAAAAGGGGGCCTTACCCATGCATTTTTCATTGGTTGCTTTTATAAAACACATATCCTTATGTGCATGCTCAAGCCTTTTACCAAGAATACACTCTAGATTCAAAAATCAAGTTGGAAACTCTCCCTTTTTGCTGCTACTGACCGAACGATACAGGGAAGAAAAAGTGGATGTTTTGCTTCGTAATTTGGTGATTCAAGTGTCTAAAATCCTAACTAAATCAAAGGTGGTGTTGGTCTTAAAAGGCTTGGGATAATTCTCCTTGAAGTTTCATCATTTTAAAGCTCCATTCATCATCATCTTCTTCATCATCCATTCGATTTAACCCTCAAATAGCTTGAGGAGGTATAAACTCTAAACCCACTTTTAGTTTGTAAGTATATTTCATAGCTTGATCTTTTCTTGGGATTTAACTTTAAAATGGTTAAAGTATAACAAGTTATAAATCGATTTTCATGCTTCTGCTTTGATTGTTTCTTAAAATGGTTTAAGTGTTTTAAGACTTGTTAAATCCCAACAATGGTATCAGAGCCGAAGTTGATGGAATATACTTCGAGATGGATATTAAACCCACTTTATTTTGCATTTTATGAGCATGCATGAATGTAAAATACAAAAAATTTTGGGTTTTGGGTGGGTTCCTTTTTTGGCCGGATTTTGGAGACCCAAAATGGGTTTGGGTTCTTCGATTTTTGGTCATGTTTGGTTGCATGTTGATGTTCATAATCTTAGCCTTGACCTTGTGTTTGGTTGCATGCTTGTTGGGTTGTGTATTTATTCATTTGGTATGTAATATTATTTATTCATTTGGCATGTAATATTATTTATTCATTTGGTTATGTAATTTATTTTATATTTGGTATGTAAAATAGATTAGGTTCTATTTTCATTTTCTAAAGAAAAATGTATTAGGATATATTTTTTTGTAAAAAGAATGAAGATGCACAAGATGGAGCAAAGAAAGAACACATGAATTTGGATGCAAGATTTAGTGGGAGATGTAAAATCTCCTACTTTGTGTTATGACCCATTAACCGGTGACATTTGTTTTCGGCTAAACAGATGTCCACCAAAAGGCTTGATTGTGAACATATTGTTTTGCATGTTAGGTTGTTTATTTGTTTTATTATGGATTGTATGTTTGGTTGCTACAACAAAATCGACAAAACAAAACTATAATTTAATCGGTTAAATTGGATATTATTAACCACATGCAAAGAGCACAAATTTAATTTAAATTGGTTAAATTAAAATGGCTAAAAGGATTTAATAATTGGTTATTAAGACATAATAAAATGATTTATTTTCAAAGTAATAAAATTGGCTTTATTACAAGACATGAAAATCTTTTCATATGTACCACACACTAAATGCATGTTAGTGTATGATATAAAAGTTTTCTTAAACTAGAAATTATGAAAACTTAAAATCCCTTTAATTACAAGGTAAACAAGTTTAACACCATCCTTTTGTGTGACACTTAGGCATATTAGGGAACTCATGATGGGATAAAGGTCACCTAACCATTATGAGCAAACTAATATGATTAAGGTGAATTTCGCATGCTTGTGGGATAAAGGTCACCTAACCACTTGTATGTTAAGGTTACATGTCGACACAAGTAGGACGACTTGATTTGGGAATAATGAACTTAGGGTCACCGAAGCATGAGGAACAAATAGGCATTGATGGGATAAATATGCCATGCAAAAGGATTGCGTGATCCCATACCTTAGGAGTTGCAAAGGGATTGCAATTGTCATATAAATGACTACCTAGCTAAATCAAATAACGGGATAAAGGTCACCTAACAAGAATTTGGTTTACCGTTGGATTCTAAGATTTAATATATCAATCAGATTTAAAAGGGTATTGATTGTTAAATTAAGAATGATACTTAAACGAACTTTGTTAAATTTTATAGATGGCCGCCAATAACAACAACATTCCAAACGCACCAATCAACTTTAATAACCTATCCTTAAGGTCCTTACTCGAAAAGGAAAAACTCAACCATACGAATTTCATGGATTGGTACCGCAATCTAAGAATTGTCCTCAAGCTTGAGGATATGGTGTATGTGTTAGAAGACCCCATTCCCGACCAACCCAAGGAGGATGATGCCGAAGGTATGGCATATTGGGAGAAATATTGTGCCAATTCGGTGCAAGTTTCTTGCCTTATGCTTGGGACCATGGTCCCCGAACTCCAAAAGGACTTCGAGCATCATAGTGCATATGACATGATCACACAATTGAAGGAGATGTTCCTTCAACAAGCTCATGTTGAGCGCTTCGAAACGGTTCAAGCGCTTCATGCATGTCGAATGGATGACTCCCAATCCGTTTCATCTTATGTCCTTAAGATGAAAAGCCTAATTGATCGATTACACCGTCTAAATTGCAACGTGTCTAATGAATTAGCCACTGACCTTATCCTCAAATCTTTCTCAAAAAGATTTGACACATTCGTGATGAATTACAACATGAATGGTTGGGATAAGAGCATTGGCGAATTACATGCCAGGCTTAGGACGGTTGAATCAAGCATGGGTAAAAGGGCTTCACCCGTGCTTATGATCAATGAAGGTGGGTCCAAGAACAATTCCACTTCTAAGCCAAAGGTGGCTAAGAGGAAAGGACCCGCCTATCAAGGCAAGGGTAAGGAAAAGGGGAAGATGGTTACCCCAACCAATAAAAACAAGAAGCAAAAGGTTGCGGTGAAGCTAACCCCAAGGAAGATACGTGCTTTGGTTGCGGTGAAATGGGTCACTGAAAATGCAACTGCCCGATCTACCTAAAGGAGTTGAAAGAAAAGAGGGATGCAAGGCAAACCTCAGGTAATGTATATATGGTATACATTGAGCTTAGTTTTACTTCTTCTAATACATGGGTATTAGACACAGGATGTGGAACTCATATTTGCAATTCTTTGTAGGGGTTCAAAAGAAGTAAACAAAAAGCGGGAACAACAAGTCTCTTCATGGGAAATGGTGCAAAGGTGCATGTAGAAGCTCAAGGAGACTTTGTTTTAAAGCTACAAACTGGGTTGGAGCTTGTTTTGAAAAATGTTTTGTATGCTCCTGATTTGACTCAAAACATTATTTCTATTTCCCGTTTAAGACAATGTGGTTTTGATTTTAATTTTATTGATGATGATATCCATGTCTCTTTAGATAATGTGATCTATTTTAAGGCTTCGCCTTTGAATGGTATTTGTGAATTGGTTCATGATGACACATCATACAATAGCTCAATGTTCCATGCAAACACCAGCAAACTCTAAAAGGATTTTAGTGATTGCTACTTATGGCATTGTCGCCTTGGTCACATAAACAAGAACCGAATGCATACACTTCAAAAGAATGGTCTTTTGAAATCTAGTGAGCTAGAGTCATTTGATGTATGTGAATCTTGTTTTCAAGGCAAAATGACAAAAGCACCTTTCAAAGGGACCTATGAAAGGGCTAAAGACTTATTGGGATTAATACATTCGGATGTATGTGGACCCTTTAAGCCCATAACTAGAAATGGTGAAAGATACTTCGTTACTTTCACTGATGACTTCAGTCGTTTCGGATATGTCTACTTGTTAAGACATAAGGACGAAACTTTTGAGGCATTCAAAGAGTATCAAAACGAAGTATAAAATCAACTCAACAAGACAATCAAGGTACTTCATACCAATAGAGGAGGTGAATACCCAAGCAATGCTTTCCAAGATCATCTTAAAAGTTGTGAGATTATCTAGCAACTCACTCCTCCTAGAACACCCCAACTTAATGGAGTATCCGAAAGGAGGAACCGAACCCTAATGGATATGGTTCGATCTATGATGGCAAGAAGCTCGTTACCTCTATCATTTTGGGGTTATTGTCTATGCTCCGTAGCTCATATTTTAAATATGGCCCCAACCAAAAAAGTGGAACGAACTCCTCATGAGATGTGGTTTGGAAAACCTCCTTCTCTATCATACTTGAAAGTATGGAGATGTGAAGCTTATCTTAAGAGCTCCGTCACTAATAAGATGAATCCTCAATCCACGAGGTATATCTTCATAGGATATCCCAAGGATGATATGGGATACTGTTTCTATGATCCAACCGAGCAAAATGTATTTGTTGCTCGAAAGGTGGAATTCCTTGAAACTAAGTTCCTAATGGAAGGTAATAGTGAAAGGAAGATAGATCTTGAAGAGGTTCAAGATCAAGTAGATGATACACAATTGGTTGACGCTAGCACTCAACATGAAATGTTGAGAGTGATCAAATGGATGATCAAAATACACAAGACGTTCACAGATCTGGTAGGATTAGTAATCCTCCTGAGAGATATGGGTTTCTCATGGATGGTTGCTATGTGGTTGATTTGGATGAACCGACAAACTACCAAGATGCTTTATCAAGGATTGATAAAGATAAATGGCAGGAAGCCATGAACGCTGAGATACAATCCATGTATGACAACCAAGTTTGGGAACTTGTTGTACAACCTACTGGCTCCAGGCTAGTTGATTGTAAATGGCTTTTCAAAAAGAAAACCGACATACATGGAAACTTGGATACATATAAAGCTAGACTTGTAGCAAAAGGTTTCACTCAAACTCAAGGGGTTGACTATGATGAAACTTTTTCGCCTGTGGCAGTGCTAAAGTCTATTAGGATATTATTTGCCATTGCTGCTCATTATGATTATTAAATATGGAAAATGGATGTCAAGACCGCTTTCCTAAATGGATATCTTGAGGAAGATGTCTATATGGTTCAGCCTGAAGGGTTTGTTGATCCGAAATATCTTAAAAAGGTATGCAAGTTAAAGAAGTCAATCTACGGATTGAAACAAGCATCTAGACTGTGGAATCATCGTTTTAATAAGGAGGCCAAGAAATTTAGCTTCATTAAAAATGGTGATGAAGCTTGTGTATACAAGAAAGCTAGTGGGAGCACTATCATGTTCCTTGTACTATATGTGGATGATATATTGTTATTTGGAAATGATATTCCGACAATGCATGGTGTTAAAACTTGGCTAACTAAATGCTTCTCCATTAAGGATCTTGGAGAAGCACAATACGTTTTGGGGATTGGGATCTACAGAGATAGATCCAAGAAATTGATAGGTTTGAATCAAAGTGCATACATTGAAAAGATCTTGAAAAGGTTCAAGATGGAGAACTCTAAGAAAGGTTTGGTACCTATTCAAAGAGGAACTCTAATATATGGGTCTGGTGAGGAGGAACTGGCTGTAAAAGGTTACGTGGATGCGAGTTTCCAAACTGATCGAGATGATTCTCGATCACAATCCGGTAATGTCTTCACGTTAAATGGAGGTGCGGTCTCTTGGAAGAGTTCAAAACAAGACGTTGTTGCTTTATCCACTACAGAGTCGGAGTACATTGCCACCTCATTGGTAGCTCAGGAAGCTGCATGGATGAAGAAATTCATCGACGACTTAGGAGTAGTCCCTTCCATTCAGGACCCTCTTGTGATCTTTTGTGACAACGAGGGTGCGATTGCTCACATCAAGGAACCTCGTGCTCACCAAAAGACCCGTCACTTTGAGCGGAGATTTAACTACATAAGGGATGAAGCTGAAAAGGAAAAGATATGTATTCGCAAAGTTCACACAGATCTTAATATAGCGGATCCACTCATGAATCTCTTACATGGAGCAAAACATGAAGGGCATGTTAGTGCATTAGGGCTTCGATATTCTAGTAATTAGTTGTGATCTGTTTTATTTATTGTAACAGAACGAAGTGGTTCAAACTCATTAATATAATTATGGTGTTAATTTATTAATCTTGAGTCATGTTCCTATTTTGCATATTTTATCCATGAATAAGTAATTATTCTAAATTCCGTAGTCGATCACATTTGTGGGAATAAGTGTGAGGTTTAGACTATTATGAACTTGGATTGGTATACATTCACGGGATGAATGTGGGGTAAGGTTGTAACCAAGGTTCATAGATATTTGTGGGATACAAATATTGGAAGACCCGCCCTCAAGATTTACTTTATGGAGCCTTTGTGGTTGATCACATGTAATCTTGAGTAAAGGCGAATATCATTGTATCCTCTGACCTGAGATACATATTGGGTTCAGATATTTATCAAGTATTGTGCCTTGATTCTTTCCTTCGCTATTCTGAAATATGGTAGTTCATAAGGAAGAGCTCAGGTATAATACAAGGTATATATTTAGGACGTATGTAGTCAAGATGGAATTTGTTCCTCTTATTCGTTGAGAGTCAGATGTCTAAGGCCTGATAAAGTTAAATCTAGAAGAGAGTGATCACTCCATGTCTCTTAGATTTAACATGACATCTAGGACAAAAGGATGTGATGAAAGATTCACCTATTCATATTCGAGAGGGGAACTCAAAAGGGATGAGGTTATTGAATGGCACAAAGTCATAATATATTGGGGGTGATGGACGGTCGTTAGGTGGTATCCATCACTTGCATTAATTTCTTATGTTTCTCGTATAAGTGGGAGATTGAAGGTATTTCGTATGCTCGAGAGACATATTAAATTAATGTGGCTAATGTGTTATGATCCAAGTCGGTCCATACCCAATAACAAGCTTACCGACACCTTATACGTATTTAATCTTAACGATTGGATCATTAAATAAATACGTGACACTTGGATTTTAGAAAAATTAGTTTTCTAAAATATTATCACTTGAGATAAATTATTTGGATAATTTATAACATAAGGATTTAATTATTTATAAGTTTAAATAATTATGTTGTGTTATATTCTATAAATTGGTTTTATAAAATGCAAGTAAGTTTTCAAATACATGGGTTTTTTTATATAACTAGTTTTATAAAAAAAAGGGGTTTATTTATTTAAAATCCCCTCTTGATGACCTCTTGGTAAACATAAAAAGGGGGCCTTACCCATGCATTTTTCATTGGTTGCTTTTATAAAACACGTATCCTTATGTGCATGCTCAAGCCTTTTACCAAGAATACACTCTAGATTCAAAAATCAAGTTGGAAACTCTCCCTTTTTGCTGCTGCTGGCCGAACCATATAGGGAAGAAAAAGTGGGTTTTTTGCTTGGTAATTTGGTGATTCAAGTGTCTAAAATCCTAACTATATCAAAGGTGGTGTTGGTCTTAAAAGTCTTGAGGTATTTCTCCTTGAGGTTTCATCATTTTGAAGCTCCATTCATCATCATCTTCTTCATCATCCATTCGATTTAACCCTCAACTAGCTTGAGGAGGTATAAACTCTAAACCCACTTTTAGTTTGTAAGTATATTTCATAGCTTGATCTTTTCTTGGGATTTAACTTTAAAATGGTTAAAGTATAACAAGTTATAAATCGGTTTTCATGCTTCCGCTTTGATTGTTTCTTAAAATGGTTTAAGTGTTTTAAGACTTGTTAAATCCCAACATACACCAGGTTATCGACTGCGTATAATCCAAGGTTTTAATACTTTGTTAACAATTACACCAATTACCCTTGAATGTAATCCACCCCTATTTTAATGAGTCCATTGACTATTAATCCATCCCCGTATCCGGTCAAATGAACAATTATTAGTATTTATAAATATCCTGCCCACCGTACCCAATCAAGCGTATGTGGTTATATATAGATACGTCAAATTGTAACCTTTATATTAAATTAACAAGATATCATTTAGTTAATATAAAGCCCATTAATAGCCCAAAGTCCAATTTCCACAAGTGTCGATCTTTTGTCCAAACTCCAATTATGGTCCAAAATCTAATAACCCCATCTTAATATTTAGTCCAACATCACGATTACTTCGGCTTAAATAAGCATAATAATAATTTAGCTACGAGGCATTAATTTAAAAAGGTTGAACATAACTTACAATGAGTACTAATCGCGTAGTGTTTAACTGACAGAGTTTCGACTTACAAACTTAAAACATTCGCTACTATAACCTTATTATTATTAACTTAATATTAAAATTATAATTATAAAATATAAATATATATATTTGAGAGAGAGCAGAGAGTAAGATTGAATAAGGTGTAATTAAAACGTCGAATTCACTGGCTATTTATAGCACCTGACCTACCTTTTTGGCCCATGCGATCGCATGAGAATAAGGCATCCAGGCCATGCGATCGCATGGCCAGCTCCAAATGATTCCAAAATGTGGGCTGCTGCGATTTATTTAATATATAATATAATATATATAATTTTATATAATTATATATATATATATATATATATATATATTATATTATATTCTTATGCAATGTTGACTTGTAATTTTATGTCCTTGCATCGCGCGTTGATAGTTGGTTCAGGTCTCGGTTTCGAATTTTCGAACGTCTTTTCGTACGCTTAGATATCTTGTACTTTGCATTTCACTGCTCGTACTCTTGTAATTTTTAGACATTTCTCATCAATAAATTGAACCACTTGGATTGTATCTTGTACATTTGAGCTTTTTGGTCATTTGTGTCTTCAAATCGTCGAATCTGTCTTTTGTATTCACCTTTTATTATTTAAACGAATATCACTTGTAATAGAACAATTGCAACTAAAAGCTTGTCTTTCTTGAAGGATAATGCTATGAAATATGTGTTCATTTTTAGCATTATCAATGGTGGATCTTCACGAGTATCAACTACATGGGCAAGAAAAACCATGCCACCACTATTAAGGAAACGTCGCGCCCGTGCATAAATGCATAATGGTATGAGTCTCCTTCGCTTATCGCCATGGATAATTAGCTCTCCCCCACTTGGGACCTTTACACGAATACACTTTTCGTGGCATGCAATATCGGCTCTATAACGATCGAGCCAATCCATACCCACAACAATATTAAACTCGCCCAAAGTCATCGGGATAAGATCGAGTTTAAACGTTTCGGTGCCAAACACAACATTATAATCTTTACAAACATCAACCCTTAACACCGTCTTACCATCCACTATTTCGACTTCTACCGGATGACTTAACTTAGCTAGTGATTTATTAAGTTTTAGCACAAATCTCGGAGACACAAACGACAAATTAGCACCACTATCAAAAAGTATCCTTGCCGAATTAGAGTTAACCATGAAAGTACCCGAGACAACTTCATTGAATTGTTTGGCTTCATCATTGGTATCAAGTAGTTGCGACCCCTAGCCGTACCCGACGCTTTCTCTAACTTCTTCACTTGATCACCATACAAATCGGGACACTCCGTCCTTCGATGTCCCTCCTTTTGACAATTGTAACAAGTAAGTTTTCCCGGTGCCTTGGTCCAATCACGGGCCAAGTGCCCCTTTTGACCACAATTAAAATACGTGGGTCCATAACTCAAAGTACCACCTTTCTTCACGCTATTAACACTTTCAAAACCTTTCTTGTTCTTTTTGTTTGAAAAGTTCGAATGACTTGAACCTTCAAATTTTCTCTTAGAGAAATAGAAATCACTTCTTTTCAGGATCTCTGGTTCGAAACCTCGAGCCAACTCAAACAACTCTTCAAAAGACTTAGCCATTCCCCGACTAATCTTACGTTTCAACTCATCGCTTAAAGTACGATAGAAATCAAGCATCAACATTCGGTCATCACCAACATACTCGGGACAAAAACGAGTCTTTGACAAGAAGGTAGACTTGAGAGTAACAAAGTCCATCGAACCTTGTTGCAAATCGCGCAACTCGTCCCGGATTTTATTAAGGTCGGCTTGAGTTTGATATTCATCAAAGAACTCTTTTTTAAACTCTTCCCACGAGAACCTCATACATTGCTCTTCTCCATACAATTAAATCTTGTCATCCCACCACATCTTAGCCTCTTCAAGTAACATACTAGAACCATATCTCGTTTTCTTCTCGGGAGACATTCACTAGTACGGAAAGCCCTCTCGATGTCGAAAATCCAACATGTACTTTTCAACGGATCTCTCACCCCATTAAACATAGGGGGTTGGGCATCCTTGAAATTCTTGTAATGGAAGTCTCGCCTTCCATGTCCCCCATTACCATCACCCCTTTCACCACGAGGACAAATGTTTCTAGCTTCGAATGCCTCTTCGACCGTGGTATTCATTCGTTCGTTGATTAACTCGGTTATTTGCTCATCAACCGAGTCTTGGAAGACCTTTCTAACATCCACGAGAAATTCCGCTTTTTGACATTTAAAGATGGCCTCTACTTTGGCCATGAACTCGGAGTCCTCGCTCGTACCTCCATTATCGGTATCATGCCCGTTTCTAATCTTCATTCTATAAAATGAAATAGGTTAAACAACGGAACAAACGAGAATGACATACGTAAACCACACAGTCCCATCTCGCTTAATACTCGTCGTACATTGCTTGTTTAACACGATTTGCACCCGTAACAATGGTAGCTAGTCATTGTTACGCGAGCACGTTGCATTAACTCGCTAGTACAACATCTATCTCGCTTGATGATTGCAACCACAATACAAAACGATTAACACAAAGCTAGTTCACCCAAGCCTAGGCACTAACCAAACCCGGTCCGACACGTCTCCTACAAGTCCCGCATAAAACGCATAAACAATAAAGTCTAAGTCTAGGCACCTATCACAAGTCGCCTAAATCCCTTAGACCATGTTCTGATACCACTTAAAACAACCCAACCCATCTTTACACCCGAATTTTTTTTATAAACCAATAACACGCCACTTTAATTGGTAACATGATATCAATCGGTTCATACCAAACGTTTAAACATCCAATAAGATCAAAGTTACATAATAGGCACGAAGGCCCTAAATCAAGTGTGTTACAAGTTCGACCTCAAATTGATAGTTTTAAACCAAACGACACGTGAGCATGGTTTGGGGCTAAACTACCCCAAACAATAGGCCATCCTCCAAAAGCTTCATGTAAGCAACCAACATGGGAATATCTAATTCCCGGCAACCCCTTTCCCCTTCTCCATGTTCGTACCTAAAAAGTAAACAACAAGAGGGGTAAGCAAAGCTTAGTGAGTGCAACAATTATACATACACATATAAAACCCATCTATTTGCAATCACACCCACCAAATACCTCATACGAACTTGTAACTCGAATATCATGTCATCATACTCAATAATGCTAACAATTCGTACACTATCAACAACTCCACATTAGCATATACTCAATACAATATATATAGTATGCTAAACAATAATCAACAACAACACAATATGGTTAACCATAAACGCTATGGTGCTACCGGCTCATGGTTCACACCATACGAAATGCTATGACGCTACCGACTCCTTGGTTCACGCCACTACGCATTTGAGTCATACTCTTTTATAGTGCTACCGGCTCCTTGGTTCACACTCTAGTGTTACCGGATCGTGGTTCACACTTCATTTTATAGTGCTACTAGCTCGTGGTTCACAATTTAGCGTTAATGGCTATGGTTCACACTTTGATGCTACCGGCTCGTGGTGCTCGCATCAATCCAAATACCAAGATGTTACCAGCTCATGGTTCACATCATGACACTCGCCACATACATGTTATGGTACTATCGGCTCGTTGGTTCATACTATAACATTCACAAATAAATACGCCATATACATATATGCATAATTATTCCACTCACCTTATCGACTAGGTGATGAATTAAACCACTCCTCAAGCTTCAAGATAAAGTACCTAATACATTAAGTACAATCAACATGCAAGCTAGTCGGACTAAACACCAACAATTAACTCTTGTGCATTAAATGACCAATTGCATTTAATGACCCATTTGCACAAAGACCGCCCATCCAAAGTCAGGACTATAATAAATCACTAAAAGCTAGTGATTAAAGTCCAATAACACTAACTAACACAAAATTGGGGTATTTCATACCCATCTAACCCAAATAGGTCAACCATTACCTATTTGACCCATTTTAAAGTCAAGACCCACCATTTGATCAAACTTGAATCCATTAACAAAACTTTCACTAACACATGAGTGTATTAGTGATTGAACAACACCATTAACTGAAATGTCCCGTTCATATTGATTATAAACGTTCCATATTAATTGATTTTGTCGCGAGGTTTTGACCTCTATATGAGACGTTTTTCAAAGACTGCATTCGATTTTAAAACAAACCATAACCTTTAAAATATTACGACGATTATCAAATAATGATAATCTAAAATATAGCGTTTTTCACACGACCATTACATAATGGTTTACAATAATATTACACATCAACATAAGTCTATTAATGAAGTTTTTAAACAATATTATACAAGCATGGGCTCCAAATCTTGTCCTTAATTTAGTATGCAATAGCGGAAGCTCTTAATAATCACCTGAGAATAAACATGCTTAAAACATCAAAAAAATTGTTGGTGAGTTATAGGTTTAACCTACATATTATTAAATCATAATAATAGACCACAAGATTTCATTTTTATAACACATCTCTTATCAGGCATTTCGCAAACTGCATAGAGATAAAAATCATTCATATGTTGAACACCTAGTAACCGACGTTAACTTAATGCATAGAATATCCCCAAAACAGAACCTCTCGTCTGTATAATAATCTCGAAGTACTAAACCATCCATAACCTGAATGGGGGTTGTTAAGCCCAATAGATCTATCTTTAAGATTCGCGTCAATTAGGGGCCATTTCCCTAATTCTTAGGCTACCAGACTTGAAGGGCGATATTCGGTTTAATAATCCAACCATAGAATGTAGTTTTGCGTACTTGTGTCTATTTTGTAAAACATTCATAAAGCTGCATGTATTCTCATCCCAAAATATAAGATTTTAAAAGTGGGGCTATAACTCACTTTCACAGATTTTTACTTCGTCGGGAAGTAAGACTTGGCCACTAGTCCATTCACGAACCTATAACAAATATGTCCATATATATCAAAGTATGTTCAAAATATATTTACAACATTTTTTAATACGTTTTAATGTTTTAAATATTTTCAGTCAGCTGTCCTCGTTAGTAACCCACAACTAGTTGTCCATAGTTAGATGTACAGAAATAAATTGATATATATTATCTTGACCCAATCCACGACCCAGTGTATACACGTCTCAGGCTAGATCACAACTCAAAGTATATATATTTTTGGAATCAACCTCAACCCTGTATAGCTAACTCCAACATTACTTCATATAGATTGTCTATGGTTGTTCCAAATAATATATATAGATGGGTCGATATGATATGTCAAAACATTTGCATACGTGTCTATGGTATCCCAAGATTACATAATATATTAGAATACATGTATAATACAATATAAGTTAGCTAGGATATGATTTATATAGATTTGTTACCAATTTTCACTTAGCTACAACAAGTAAAAATATCCAATCTTGTTTTACCCATAACTTCTTCGTTTTAAATCCGTTTTGAGTGAATCCAATTGCTATGGTTTCATATTGAACTTAAGTTTATGAATCTATACAGAAAAAGTATAAGTTTAGACTCAGAAATACAGGTTACAAGTCATTTTTGTAAAGGTAGTCATTTCAGTCGAAAGAATGACGTCTAGATGACCATTTTGGAAAACATACTTCCACTTTGAGTTTAATCATAATTTTAGGATATAGTTTCACGTTCATAAGAAAAATCATTTTCCCAGAAGAACAACTTTTAAGTCAAAGTTTATCATAGTTTTTAATTAACTAACCCAAAATAGCCCGCGGTGTTACTACGATGGAGTATATCCAGTTTTACGGTGTTTTTTGTGTTTTCAGGTTTTAAATCAATAAGTTAGCATATCATATAGATATATAACATGTGTTTAATTGATTTTAAAAGTCTAGTTAGAAGGATTAACTTTTGTTTGCGAACAAGTTTAGAATTAACTAAACTATGTTCTAGTGATTACAAGTTTAAACCTCCGAATAAGATAGCTTTACATGTAAGAATCGAATGATGTTATGAACATCATTACTACCTCAAGTTTTCTGGATAAACCTACTAGAAAAGAGAAAAATGGATCTAGCTTCAAAGGATCCTTGGATGGCTTGAAAGTTCTTGAAGCAGAATCATGACACGAAAACAAATTCAAGTAAGATTTCTACTCGAAATAAGATTGTTATAGTTATAAAAATTGAACCAAAGTTTGAATATAAGTATTACCTTAATTTAGAAAGATAACCTACTATAAATAACAAAGGTTTCTTGATCTTGTATGATAACTTGGATTGGATTAGAAAGCTTGGAAGTAAACTTGCAAACTTGAAAGTATTCTTGATTTTATGAAACTAGAACTTATGGAATTTATGAAGAACACTTAGAACTTGAAGATAGAACTTGAGAGAGATCAATTAGATGAAGAAAATTGATGAATGAAAGTGTTTGTAGGTAGTTTTGGTCATTGGTATATGGATTAGATATAAAGGATGTGTAATTTTGTTTACATGTAAATAAGTCATGAATGATTACAAATATTTTTGTAATTTTATGAGATATTTCATGCTAGTTGCCAACTGATGGTTCCCACATGTGTTAGGTGACTCACATGGGCTGCTAAGAGCTGATCATTGGAGTGTATATACCAATAATACATACATCTAAAAGCTGTGTATTGTACGAGTACGAATACTGGTGCATACGAGTAGAATTATTGATGAAACTGAACGAGGATGTAATTGTAAGCATTTTTGTTAAGTAGAAGTATTTTGATAAGTGTCTTGAATTCTTTCAAAAGTGTATAAATACATATTAAAACAATACATGTATATACATTTTAACTGAGTTGTTAAGTCATCGTTAGTCGTTACATGTAAATGTTGTTTTGAAGCCTTTAGGTTAACGATCATGTTAAGTGTTGTTAACCCATTATTTATTATATCAAATGAGATGTTAAATTATTATATTATCATGATATTATGATATATTAATATATCATTATATGATATATATATATACAATTAATTGTCGTTACAACGATAATCGTAACATATATGTCTCGTTTCGAAATCATTAAGTTAGTAGTCTTGTTTTTACATATGTAGTTCATTGTTAATATACTTAATGATATGTTTACTTATCATAATACCGTGTTAACTATATATATATATATATATATATATATATATATATATATATATATATATATATATATATATATATATATATATATATATATATATATATATATATATATATATATATATATCCATATATATGACATCATATAGTTTTTACAAGTTTTAACGTTCGTGAATCACCGGTCAACTTGGGTGGTGAATTGTCTATATAAAACCTATTTCAATTAATCAAGTCTTAACAAGTTTGATTGCTTAACATGTTGGAAACACTTAATCATATAAATATCAATTTCATTTAATATATATAAATATGGAAAAGTTCGGGTCACTACAGTACCTACCCGTTAAATAAATTTCGTCCCGAAATTTTAAGCAGTTGGAGGTGTTGACGTATCTTCTGGAAATAAGTGCGAGTATTTCTTCTTCATCTGATCTTCTCGTTCCCGGGTGAACTTGGGTCCTCTACGAGCATTCCATCGAACCTTAGCAATTGGTATCTTGTTTTGCTTGAGCCTTTTAACCTCACGATCCATTATCTCGACGGGTTCTTCAATGGATTGTAGTTTTTCATTGATTTTAATTTTTTCTAAAGGAATAGTGAGATCTTCTTTAGCTAAGCACTTCTTCAGATTCGAGACGTGAAAGGT
The DNA here is from genome assembly GCF_046630445.1 of Rutidosis leptorrhynchoides. Taxonomy (NCBI): domain Eukaryota; kingdom Viridiplantae; phylum Streptophyta; class Magnoliopsida; order Asterales; family Asteraceae; genus Rutidosis; species Rutidosis leptorrhynchoides. The sequence continues at coordinate 305,311,557 of NC_092334.1, forward strand.
ATTATGTACATTGGCGTGTTGTTGAGGTAATTCAAGTCGGTAGGCTACTGGTCCAACACGATCTAAAATCTTAAATGGTCCAATGTATCTTGGATTTAGTTTCCCCCGTTTACCAAATCGAACAACGCCTTTCCAAGGCAAAACCTTAAGCATGATCATCTCCCCAATTTCAAATTCTATATCTTTCCTTTTAAGGTCCGCGTAGCTCTTTTGTCGACTCTGAGCGGTTTTCAACCGTTGTTGAATTTGGATGATTTTCTCTGTAGTTTCTTGGATTATCTCCGGACCCGTAATCTGTCTATCCCCCAATTCATTCCAAAAAATTGGAGATCTGCACTTTCTACCATAAAGTGCTTCGAACGGTGCCATTTCGATACTCGAGTGGTAACTGTTGTTGTAGGAAAATTCTGCTAATGGTAGATGTCGATCCCAACCGTTTCCAAAATCAATAACACATTCTCGTAGCATGTCTTCAAGGGTCTGTATCATCCTTGTAACACCCAAATATTTATGGTACAAAGAGTTATAATGATGTACGTATAGTGGGTAAAGCGTAGTTTAAATTTAAAAGCTGACTGTCTGATCTGAGCTTAGTGCGCGCAGCGCACCTCTAAGAGTGCGCTCAGCGCACTCACCTGACGACAGTTTTCTGTCTTTTTCTTTTTGAATTAAATGATGGGCATTTTGGTCATTTCACTTGGGGCCAGTTTGGAGCCTTCAAAGTTGATCCATTGATCATCTTATCCTGATTTCTACACCACAAACACTCTCATCTTTAACCTTAGAGAGAGAAGAGGTTTTAGAGAGAGGAAGCTTCATTTGGAGAAGGAGGAGTTGGATTCTCACCAAAGCTCGGGTTTTAAAGTTGTTCATCTCGTTTACGGCTACGTTGTGGTAGTTTTGGTAAGTTCAAACTCCGAATTTGATTGTTTGATTTTGATATTCAAGTTAGGGTTTGAACTTAAATTATTAGGAAACCCATTTAAACTCTTGAAGTGAGTTTATTGATGCTAGTAATCGGGTTATTGGTTGTTGTTGGTGGATTTTGGGTTGGTGAACAAATTGGCCATGATTAGGACTTGTATTTGCGTTTAATCACTAGGATTAGTGATTATGGAAGTGTTAGAACCCATTTTGTGTATATGAAAGACTAATTTTGGAAATGAGTCAAAATTGGGGTTTTGGTTGATTTTGAGAATGATAAGTGTTTAACGCTTAAGATTGGGTTCAATTGGCATAATAAGACCATTTTCACTTGTGTTAGTGATTATTGGTTAGTTTGGGCGCGTTTTAAGTTTGTAAGTGCAATTGGTCGAATTTGCACTAAGGGTCGAATTGAGTTGGTTTGTAAATCCACTCTAAGTGTGTTGTTGTATTTGTGATGATGGAATATGTACATTCCATCGGCGGGTTATGGATTATTCGGTAGCATTTCATCAAGGCGACAAGGTGAGTGGAATGATTATACATGTGTGTATATAATGTATTTACTTGTACGAGGTTCGATGTGTGTTTAAGTTCGGGCGTTCGATACCACATCGGGTCAATATATGACATGGGTTTAAAGTTCGGGCGTTCGATACCATGTTATATATGTGTGTGTGGGCATGTAGTGTGGGTATAAAGTTCGGGCGTTCGATACCACATTACATATGACGGGTGGGTTTAAAGTTCGGGCGTTCGATACCACCCAGGGGTTAGTGATATAATTCGTTGTACACTAACGGTTGTTAGGAACACCGATGGGAAATTCGAAGTACCATTCTCTTGTACGAATGGTTAACCATGGTTGTGTGTTGTAGTGTAGCATATTATATTATTCGAGTTATATATATGTTTATGTTGTGCTAGCTTGTGGTCTTGAAAAATTTAGAGTTATACTTGCGAAGGTATGCTATGTAAATTTGCTAGCGTGTATGAGGTATTTGTGTGAGTGTTTGCAAGTAGGTATATTATATATGTATATGTATAATTATTGCATTCACTAAGCGTTAGCTTACCCTCTCGTTGTGGACTTGTGGACTTGTAGACTTGCTTTTGGATTTGATTAGGATTGGGTAGCGTATCTCCAATCACCATGCTCGGCTTTTATTTTGTGTTAGAAACATGTGGTCGAAAATTGTATTTCGTACTTAATTCGTAAAACGGGCCGATGTGGGCCCGGTGTCGTAAAACTTGTTTATTATCAAAAAGTGTTAGTTTTACTTATGGTATAATGTTGTTAAAAGTGTTTCATCTAAAAGTGTCGGGAAGTGGTAGATCTTTTCGCGTAAAATGAATAATTTGATCAGACCTGTCCCAGGCCACTGTACGCGCCGCGCACTGGGTGGGGTGCGCTCGGCGCACTACACTGTGTGTAAAAAAAAATTTATTGCTGCGTATTTGGTTGGATAACGGGTTTGGATGTTACAGTCCTTTCACTCTGCGCATCAGTTTGTGGATGATAAGCAGTACTCATGTCTAGACGAGTCCCCAATGCTTGTTGCAGTGTCTGCCAAAACCTTGAAGCAAATCTGCCATCCCTATCAGAGATTATAGAGACTGGTATTCCATGTCTGGAGACAACTTCCTTCAAGTATAGACGTACTAACTTCTTCATATTGTCATCTTCTCTCATTGGCTGGAAGTGTGCTGACCTGGTGAGACGATCGACTATTACCCAAATAGTATCATAACCACTTGCAGTCCTTGGCAATTTAGTAATGAAATCCATGGTAATGTTTTCCCATTTCCATTCTGGGATTTCAGGTTGTTGGAGTAGACCTGATGGTTTCTGATGTTCAGCTTTGACCTTTGAACACGTCAAACATTCTCCTACATATTTAGCAATATCGGCTTTCATACCCAGCCACCAAAAGTGCTTCTTGAGATCTTTGTACATTTTTCCTGTTCCAGGATGTATTGAGTATCTGGTTTTATGTGCTTACTTAAGTACCATTTCTCTCACATCTCCAAACTTTGGTACCCAAATTCTATCAGCCCTATATCGGGTTCCGTCTTCCCGAATTTTAAGATGTTTCTCCGATCCTTTGGGTATCTCATTCTTCAACTTTCCTTCTTTTACAACCCCCTGTTGAGCCTCCTTTATTTGAGTAGTAAGGTTAGTACGAATAATTATGTTCATAGCTTTTACCCGTATAGGTTCTCTGTCCTTTCTACTCAAAGCGTCGGCTACCACATTCGCCTTCCCCGGGTGGTAACGAATCTCAAAATCGTAGTCATTTAACAATTCAATCCACCTACGCTGCCTCATGTTTAGTTGTTTCTGATTAAATATATGTTGAAGACTTTTGTGGTCGGTATATATAATACTTTTGACCCCATATAAGTAGTGCCTCCAAGTCTTTAATACAAAAACAACAGCGCCTAATTCCAAATCATGTGTCGTATAATTTTGCTCGTGAATCTTCAATTATCTAGACGCATAAGCAATTACCTTCGCTCGTTGCATTAATACACAACCGAGGCCTTGCTTTGAGGCATCACAATATATCACAAAATCATCATTCCCTTCAGGCAATGACAATATAGGTGCCGTAGTTAACTTTTTCTTCAACAATTGAAACGCTTTTTCTTGTTCATACTTCCATTCAAATTTCTTCCCTTTATGCGTTAATGCAGTCAAGGGTTTTGCTATTTTGGAAAAATCTTGGATGAATCTTCTGTAGTAACCAGCCAGTCCTAAAAATTGGCGTATATGCTTCGGAGTTTTAGGGGTTTCCCACTTTTCAACGGTCTCAATCTTTGTCGGATCCACCTGAATACGTTCTTTGTTCACTATGTGACCGAGAAATTGAACTTCTTCCAACCAAAATGCACAGTTTGAAAACTTAGCGTACAGTTTTTCTTTCCTCAACAACTCTAGCACTTTTCTCAAATGTTCTTCGTGTTCTTGATCATTCTTTGAGTAGATAAGTATGTCATCAATGAAAACAATGACAAACTTGTCGAGATATGGCCCACACACACGGTTCATGAGGTCTATGAACACTGCTTGTGCGTTAATCAATCCAAATAGCATAACCATGAACTCGTAATGACCGTAACGCGCTCTGAAAGCAGTCTTTGGAATATCATCCTCCTTCACCCGTATTTGATGATATCTGGAACGTAAATCAATCTTTGAATAAACTGACGAACCTTGTAGTTGATCAAATAAGTCATCGATTCTCGGTAGTGGATAACGGTTCTTGATGGTAAGTTTGTTCAACTCTCTGTAGTCGATACACAATCTGAACGAACCATCCTTCTTCTTGATAAACAATACCGGTGCTCCCCATGGTGATGTGCTTGGTCGAATGAAACCACGTTCTAAAAGTTCTTGTAATTGACTTTGGAGTTTCTTCATTTCACTGGGTGCGAGTCTGTATGGAGCACGAGCTATTGGTGCAGCTCCTGGTACAAGATCTATTTGAAATTCAACGGATCGGTGTGGAGGTAGTCCTGGTAATTCTTTCAGAAATACGTCGGGAAATTCTTTTGCGACGGGAACATCATTGATGTTCTTTTCTTCGGTTTGCACCTTCTCGACATGTGCTAAAATGGCATAGCAACCTTTTCTTATTAGTTTTTGTGCCTTTAAATTACTAATAAGATTTAACTTCGCGTTGCTCTTTTCTCCGTACACCATTAAGGGTTTTCCTTCTTCTCGTACAATGCGAATTGCATTTTTGTAACATACAATCTCTGCTTTCACCTCTTTCAACCAGTCCATGCCGATTATCACATCAAAACTCCCTAACTCTACTGGTATCAAATCAATCTTAAATGTTTCGCTAACCAGTTTAATTTCTCGATTCCGACATATATTATCTGCTGCAATTAATTTACCGTTTGCTAATTCTAGTATAAACTTATTATCCAAAGGCGTCAATGGACAACTTAATTTAGCACAGAAATCCTTACTCATATAGCTTCTATCTGCACCCGAATCAAATAAAACATAATCAGATGTATTGTCAATAAGAAACATACCCGTAACAAGCTCCGGGTCTTCCTGCGCTTCAACCGCATTAATGTTGAAGACTCTTCCTCGGCCTTGCCCATTATTATCTCCCTGATTTGGACACATATTTTTGTAATGGCCCTTCTTCCCGCATCCGAAACAGGTAATGTCTGCATAACTTGTTCCGACATTATTTGTTCCCTTAGCCATTGATCCGTAGATTTCGCACTTTGTTGCACCATGGCCTTTCTATTACACTTAGTACACACTGATGTACAGAGCCCAGTTGGATGGTATCCTTCACATCTCTAGCAAAATTTCTGCCTCTTGTTGTTATTGTTGGGATTGTTGTTGTTGCGGTTGTTATTGTTGTTGAAATGGTTGTTGTAGTTGTTGCTGGGGTGGTTGTTGTTGTTGCGTTTGTTGTTGCGAAAATTGGTGCGATTTTAGTTATGATTGTTGGGTAGATTATTGAAATTGTGACCCTTGTCACTGGTTTCTTCCCATTTCCTCTTGACTTGTTTCGTATTGGCTTCTTCGGCCGCCTGTTCTTTAATCCTTTCCTCAATTTGATTTATAAGTTTATGAGCCATTCGACTTGCCTTTTGTATGGAGGCGGGCTCGTGTGAACTTATATCCTCTTGGATCCTTTCCGGTAACCCTTTTACAAATGCGTCGATTTTATCTTCTTCATCTTCGAATGCTCCCGGACACAATAGGCACAACTCTGTGAATCGTTGTTCGTACGTGGTAATATCAAACCCTTGTGTTCGTAACCCTCTAAGCTCTACCTTGAGCTTATTGACCTCGTTTCTGGGACGGTACTGCTCGTTCATTAAGTGTTTGAATGCTAACCACGGTAGTGTGTAGGCAGCATCTTGTCCCACTTGTTCGAGATAGGTATTCCACCATGTTAACGCAGTACCTGTGAAGGTATGCGTGGCGTACTTTACCTTATCTTCCTCAGCACATTTGCTTTTAGCAAACACAGATTTGACATTTTCGGTCCATCGTTTCAGTCCGACTGGTCCTTCAGTTCCATCGAATTCCAGAGTTTTAAAGGCAGTGAAAGCCTTGTAGGAGTATCCTACATGGTTTCCTGTGGAGTTAACTCCACTGCTAGACCCTAAGTTATTGTTGTTTTGCATTGCAGCCTGTACTGCGGCTATATTTGCTGCAAGGAAAGCACGGAAGTCTTCCTCACTCATGTTCAAGTTCTGACGAGTAGTCGGTGCCATTTCCTTCAAAAATAGCCAAAAGAATTAAGTTAATCATATAGAATATTAAGAGTAGTCAATAGTATTCCGTAGCATAATATGAACTCATTTATAAAAGCTTTTTCTTCATACTAGCGTTTTATAAGTTTTAATTCGGGTAATACCTACCCGTTAAGTTCATACTTAGTAGCTAACATACAATTTAACTACTACAATTCTATATGAAAACTGATTATAATAATATTTCACATTCAAACGTTTATACAATATTTTGCAAACTTACAATACCGCTATTTTACATATAGCATGAAATATAGCACATAAAAACTCTGATACAAAACAGTTGCGAAGATAATTCTAGTTAATACGCAAGTCGTTCAACAAAGGCAATAAAGACACGTAATTCATACGTCCAGAAACAAGTCATGCATTCTGGTTTTACTATGACTACTTCCTATCCTTGGTTTTGTGGAACATAACCGTTGTGACCGTTGACAAGACAGCATGTTGTAATGTCATCAAAAGGATGAGGGTTTTGTAATGTCCAACAGCCCCATAATAATCTAAAAACCTTGTTTCTCATCTCAACTACCGAGTCCATCACTTGTGGGAATGTTTTATTTAAAAGTTGCAACCCAATGTTCTTTTTCTCAATTTGATGAGAAGCGAACATTATTAACCCGTAAGCATAACATGCTTCTTTATGTTGCATGTTAGAAGCTCTTTCTAACTCACGAAATCCTAGGTTGGGATATGTTGAGTCAAAATAGGTTCTTAACCCGTAGCGTAAAATTGCATTTGGGTTCCCCGCATTTAACGCTTTAAAGAAAACACGGCGTAACTTACGGTCTCCCCAATGTGATATACCCCACCTATCAAAGGAAAGCCTTTTATAAACTAAGGCATTTCTGGAAAGTCTTTCAAATGTTTGACAAGTTAATTTCACCATAACTAAATGTGCTGATGAATTCTGACCGACTCTAGACAAGATTTCCTCAATCATATCCTCTGGTAGGTCTTCTAAAATATTTGGTTTTCTACCCTTAACGTCCATTTTGTTTTTATACTGTAAAATAGACAAGGATTAGATTCGTAAAAGATAATTAACAAACAATACAAGCAATTTTTACATAGAACATAAAAGTACAAGCACACTATATTACATATATTACACAACATAATTACAACTCTTTAATCTGACTCACTCGTTTCTTCTTCTTCGGACTTGGTTCATTTTGCTAATTTCCTAGGGATATATGATGCTCCCCTAATACGAGCTGTCGTTTTACACAATGGTTTAGAAAAACCTGTTGGTTTAGAGGTTCCCGGGTCATTGATACATTTTAGGAAATACGGATGTTGCTGATACATATAAAGTTCATCGGGGTTGGAATCAGGTTTCTCTATTTTTATACCTTTTCCCTTATTATTTTCTTTCGCTTTATTAAATTGGGTCGAGGTAATTTCTATAACATCATCGGAATCCTCATCGGGATCCGATTCATCGGAAAATTGGTAATCTTCCCAATATTTTGCTTCCTTGGCGGAAACACCATTGACCATTATTAACCTTGGTCCGTTCGTTGAGGATTTTCTTTTATTTAACCGTTTTATTATTTCCCCCACCGGAACCTCTTCTTTTTCCAGTTCCTCTTCCTCCGGTTCCTCCGCTTCCGGTTCCTCCTCCTCCGGTTCCTCCTCTTCCGATTCCTCCTCTTCCTCGGGAATTTGTGAATCTTCCCAATATATATTCGACTCTTCATTATTATTAGGTGAGTCGATAGGATTTGTACTAGAGGTAGACATCTATCACACAATATCAAAACACGTTAAGAGATTAATATTTCACATAATATTTACATGTTAAAAATATATAGTTTCCAACAAAATTTGTTTAGCAATCATTTTCAATGAAAGGCACGGTCGCAGTCCAGACTCACTAATGCATCCTAACAAACTCGATAAGACACACTAATTCAAAATCTGGTTCTCTAAGACCAACGCTCGGATACCAACTGAAATGTCCCGTTCATATTGATTATAAACGTTCCATATTAATTGATTTCGTCGCGAGGTTTTGACCTCTATATGACACGTTTTTCAAAGTCTGCATTCGATTTTAAAACAAACCATAACCTTTAAAATATTACGACGATTATCAAATAATTATAATCTAAAATATAGCGTTTTTCACAAGACCATTACATAATGGTTTAAAATAATATTACACATCAACATAAGTCTTTGAATGCAGTTTTTAAACAATATTATACAAGCATGGACTCCAAATCGTGTCCTTAATTTAGAATGCAACAGCGGAAGCTCTTAATAATCACCTGAGAATAAACATGCTTAAAACGTCAACAAAATTGTTGGTGAGTTATAGGTTTAACCTACATATTATTAAATCATAATAATAGACCACAAGATTTCATTTTTATAACACATCTCTTATCAGGCATTTCGCAAACTGCATAGAGATAAAAATCATTCATATGTTGAACACCTAGTAACTGACGTTAACTTAATGCATAGAATATCCCCAAAACAGAACCTCTCGTCTGTATAATAATCTCGAAGTACTAAACCATACATAACCTGAATGGGGGTTGTTAAGCCCAATAGATATATCTTTAGGATTCGCGTCAATTAGGGGCCATTTCCCTAATTCTTAGCCTACCAGACTTGAAGGGCGATATTCGGTTTAATAATCCAACCATAGAATGTAGTTTTGCGTACTTGTGTCTATTTTGTAAAACATTTATAAAGCTGCATGTATTCTCATCCCAAAATATTAGAGTTTAAAAGTGGGACTATAACTCACTTTCACAGATTTTTACTTCGTTGGGAAGTAAGACTTGGCCACTGGTCGATTCACGAACCTGTAACAAATATGTACATATATAACAAAGTATGTTCAAAATATATTTACAACATTTTTTAATACATTTTAATGTTTTAAATATTTTCAGTCAGCTGTCCTCGTTAGTAACCTACAACTAGTTGTCCATAGTTAGATGTACAGAAATAAATTGATATATATTATCTTGACCCAATCCACGACCCAGTGTATACACGTCTCAGGCTAGATCACAACTCAAAGTATAAATATTTTTGGAATCAACTTCAACCCTGTATAGCTAACTCCAACATTACTTCATATAGAGTGTCTATGGTTGTTCCAAATAATATATATAGATGGGTCGATATGATATGTCAAAACATTTGCATACGTGTCTATGGTATCCCAAGATTACATAATATATTAGAATACATGTATAATACAATATAAGTTAGCTAGGATATGATTTGTATAGATTTGTTACCAATTTTCACGTAGCTACAACAAGTAAAAATATCCAATCTTGTTTTACCCATAACTTCTTCGTTTTAAATCCGTTTTGAGTGAATCCAATTGCTATGGTTTCATATTGAACTTAAGTTTATGAATCTATACAGAAAAAGTATAAGTTTATAGTCAGAAATACAGTTTAAAAGTCATTTTTGTAAAGGTAGTCATTTCAGTCGAAAGAATGACGTCTAGATGACCATTTTGGAAAACATACTTCCACTTTGAGTTTAATCATAATTTTAGGATATAGTTTCACGTTCATAAGAAAAATCATTTTTCCAAAAGAACAACTTTTAAATCAAAGTTTATCCTAGTTTTTAATTAACTAACCCAAAACAGCCCGCGGTGTTACTACGACGGCGTATATCTAGTTTTACTATCTCAAGTTTTCTGGATAAACCTACTGGATTAACTTAGCAGATCATATAGATATAGAACATGTGTTTAATTGATTTTAAAAGTCTAGTTAGAAGGATTAACTTTTGTTTGCGAACAAGTTTAGAATTAACTAAACTATGTTCTAGTGATTACAAGTTTAAACCTCCGAATAAGATAGCTTTACATGTAAGAATCGAATGATGTTATGAACATCATTACTATCTCAAGTTTTCTGGATAAACCTACTGAAAAATAGAAAAATGGATCTAGCTTCAAAGGATCCTTGGATGGCTTGAAAGTTCTTGAAGCAGAATCATAACATGAAAACAAATTCAAGTAAGATTTCTACTCGAAATAAGATTGTTATAGTTATAGAAATTGAACCAAAGTTTGAATATGAGTATTACCTTGATTTAGAAAGATAACCTACTATAAATAACAAAGGTTTTTTGATCTTGGATGATTACTTGGATTGGATTAGAAAGCTTGGAAGTAAACTTGCAAACTTGAAAGTATTATTGATTTTATGAAACTAGATCTTATGGAATTTATGAAGAATACTTAGAACTTGAAGATAGAACTTGAGAGAGATCAATTAGATGAAGAAAATTGATGAATGAAATTGTTTGTAGGTGTTTTTGGTCATTGGTATATGGATTAGATATAAAGGATGTGTAATTTTATTTCAATGTAAATAAGTCATGAATGATTACTAATATTTTTGTAATTTTATGAGATATTTCATGCTAGTTGCCAAATAATGGTTCCCACATGTGTTAGGTGACTCACATGGGCTTCTAAGAGCTAATCATTGGAGTGTATATACCAATAGTACGTACATCTAAAATCTGTGTATTGTACGAGTACGAATACGGGTGCATACGAGTAGAATTGTTGATGAAACTGATCGAGGATGTAATTTTAAGCATTTTTGTTAAGTAGAAGTATTTTGATAAGTGTCTTGAAGTCTTTCAAAAGTGTATAAATACATATTAAAACACTACATGTATATACATTTTAATTGTGTCGTTAAGTCATCGTTAGTCGTTACATGTAAATGTTGTTTTGAAGCCTTTAGGTTAACGATCCTGTTAAGTGTTGTTAACCCATTGTTTATTATATCAAATGAGATGTTAAATTATTATATAATCATGATATTATGATATATTAATATATCATAATATGATATATATACAATTAAATGTCGTTACAACGATAATCGTTACATATATGTCTCGTTTCGAAATCATTAAGTTAGTAGTCTTGTTTTTACATATGTAGTTCATTGTTAATATACTTAATGATATGTTTACTTATCATAATACCATGTTAACTATATATATATATATATATATATATATATATATATATATATATATATATATATATATATATATATATATATATATATATATATATATATATATATATATATATATATATATATATATATATATATATATATCCATATATATGACATCATATAGTTTTTACAAGTTTTAACATTCGTGAATCACCGGTCAACTTGGGTGGTCAATTGTCTATATAAAACCTATTTCAATTAATCAAGTCTGAACAAGTTTGATTGCTTAACATGTTGAAAACACTTGATCATATAAATATCAATTTCATTTAATATATATAAACATGAAAAAGTTCGGGTCACTACATTAACTCTATAGACACCAAATCACATGACCAAACCCTAGATCACAACCATTAGGGTTTCCATACATCAAATTTCCCCAAATTCACCAATTTAACCCTCAAATGGGTCTTACAAGTCTCACATGAACAAACCCTAGCTATAAATTAAATTGAACTCAAAACACGGAGTTAAAACTTACCACTACCACCAAAACGTAGCTAGAGATGTAGGGAACAACTTTAAAACTTGGACTTGGGCAAGAATCGATCTCCTTCCTCACCAATCAAGTTTTCTCTCACTAAAACTCTATTTCTCTCTCTAAATTAATTGTGTGTAGTTGAAAGAGTGTTAAATGACATATGGATAAGCTTTGATCAGTTTTTATGTTCCCCAAACCGTCCACAAAGTGAAAAGACCAAAACACCCCAAAAGATACCCTCATAAATGGGTTAAAATAGTCAGATCAGTGACATTTTCGCATTTCACGATAACCTGTCGAGTTTCGCAATGACCAGGACGCTACAAACTCATCCAATATGCAACAAGTTGGTCAGGAGAGGGGGTTTTCAAGCCATCGTGTTTTTACCCACTATTTCGCGTCTCGCGACGAGCCAACTCGCGATAAACCTCATCAAAACTCGATAGATTACCAGTTTGGTCCAATTTTCAACATTTGAATCTTTTACAATCAATCACGTTTAAGGTTAATCACTCACAAGATTAAATACGTACCTTTGGACCATGTACGAGGAAAACGGGATGTTACAGTTAAACCATTCAAAAACACGACCCTAGGTTAACTTACACCTTAGAAAGTTAAAAGTAAATTTAGGCCCCGCAAAATATAAATAATAAACCACTATTCTTCCTCTCAATTAACTGATTCTGACGCCTTGCGGCCTAACGACACCGCTTAAATAAAACAGTCCATTTCGGTCATATCATAGGAATAACAAGTTTTTGGCGCCGTTGCCGCGGATCAAATATTTTGATTGAGAAGGATTTTAAACAGACATAAGTATTATTTGGTGGTGTCTAAGAAAGACAATTATACACGGACTTGATTGTTGGATTTTTCGAATAGTCTCTAATTATACTGGAACCAAAAGAATCCTGCCTCTCCATAGTCGATCTGGCCACTTAGGTACAAAGTACTCTGTAAGAAATCCTATCAATTGAAATATCCGATAAGGTTAGCGACCAAATTTCAAGAGTAATTGTTTTAATAAAATTATCGATCCTTTTAGTTTATTAATATTTTCTAAAAGTTACTTTTTATAGTCTTTTAAACCGAAAACTTAAAAAATGGAACAACAAAACATCCTTACTTCTATGTAAAAGTCATGCTTAGAAGAAAGAGGAGGACCAATCACCTTGAGAACCGAAGGAATTCCTGAAATCAGTTCACATATGATCAAATTGGTCAATATGATCTGTAAATTTCAAGGATTTCCAACTGATGATCCAAACTTTCACTCGAATAAATTTATCAGTCTATTTGACTCTTTTAAGAAGGAAGAAAACGAGAAAAATATTTTGAAACCTCACCTTTTTCAATATTCTTTGTCTACACTCGCTTTAACATGGTTTGATGAGCTTAACCCTAATTCAATACATTCATGGGAAGAATTAGTTTTTAAACAAATTCTATCCACCTTCCCTACAAACTTGTTTAAGAAATGACATCACAAAATTCTCTAAAAAAGAAGGCGAGTCATTGTGTCTAGCATGGAATAGAGTAAAGGTGATGCTTAAAAGATTTCTGAATCGTTCGTTAAGTCGAGAAGACATAATCTGCACGCTTTACAATGGTTTAACCAAGGATGATAAGTCTCTCCTAGATATTGCCTCGCAAGGCAATTTCATGTCACGAATAGTAGACGAAGCATGGAATTTCTTAAAAACAATAGCTGCACAACAGGAAGATTGGAGCAATGAAGCTACTGAGAAGGATGACATCTTCACTCAAACGGTAAAAGTGCTAGAAACCAGGTTACAAGATCTCACCTTCACTCTTCAAAATTTATCAATTCCTAAAACTTCCAATGCTACTAGAACCAGTCTAAGGTATCCTTACCCTAGATGGGCATATAAACAGTAAATAGCTCAGACTCTAATATAATTTTCCCACTACACCAACCTACTCTCTACTCTAAGGAAACTTTAGTCGACTTTATGAAAAAGCAATACATGATAAACCTTCAAGTCATAGAATGCCAAAATAAGTTTGATACTTTCATAAAGACTTTTGACGAGTTAATAGCCAATTTTCAGCTTACTCTTAAATGATTAATCACTAAAGTTGAAATAGAGTAAACTGAGTTTGATGCCCAGTAGTAACTGGAGGTGGGAAGGAAACAACTGTAAATATACCCATACAAAATTTTTCCGATACGAAACCTGTGCCAATTGACCCAGTTGTCAATCCACCTGAACTTATCTCTCCTAAAGCTCTGAAAATTACCCCGCAAGCTCGCGTACCTTTTCCAGGTAGGCTTAGGAAGGAAAAAAAGATGCGAAAATCGCTAAGTATTGGGATATTTTTAAAAATCTGCATTTGAATGTACAACTAGTGGATGCTTTAGTAGAGATGCCAAACTGCGCTAAATTTTTCAAAGAATTACTTTCAAACAAAGAGAGATTAAGAGAGATAGTTAGCTTACCCATAAGCGAGTAATGTTCATTAGTGTTACAACATGGTATTCCCCATAAGTCACGAGATACATGAAGATTTACGGTACCGTGCTATCTGCAAGATGTCCAGATCAGTAATGCGTTAGCAGATTTAGGAGCCAGTGCAAACCTAATGCCCTATTCATTATTCAAAAAGCTATCTAACTCGGGGACAGATCAGTTAAGATTCCTCGAGGAATAGCTGATGATGTCCTAGTCAGAGTGGATAAGTTTGCATTTCTAGTTGATTTCGTCATTATGGATATTGAGAAAGACACGAAGGTCCCACACATACTTGGCAGACCATTCTTGAATACTGCCAAGGCCATAATTGATGTACACGAGAAATCACTTAAATTAAGAGTTGGATATGAAGAAGTCACATTTAATGTTAACCGACTCATGAGCCATCCTCGCGAAGAAGATCTCAATCTCGCTGATTCTTTTCAAGAACTAGTCAACAAATATCTAGAGGATACCATAGCTATATGCAGTCAAGATCAAATTTCTAAGGATATGTTCTTTACACCTCCTGAAGGAAACCTCGATAACCATTCAGCCATAGATCCTGGTCAAAATAAATCTCCTCTTTCTGAAAGTAACTTTTTGTAAGACCTGAATATTTTACGTACATAAAGTGTATATATAGTGTACATAAGTATGGTGGAAGTGTAGTGTCACCTAGAAGTTCACCTGGAAATTTAGTGTCATTTGGAACCTCACTTGGAAGTTCACCTGGAAGTGTAGTGTCACCTGGAAGTTCACCTGGAAGTGTAGTGTCACCTGGAAGTTTACCTGAAAATTATTCGCTTTAATTAAATAACAAGGAGGGGCAAATGAGTCTTTTCGCGTATGATTGGATCTTGGGCATTTATCATCAGTTTTAGGTTGGTTGAGAGTCATAACCACCCAACACCAACCTCATCTTCTCTCCCATTTACTCTAGAGAGAAATTTAGATCTTGTGAGATTTGGAGCGATTTTGGCTAGATCAAAGCTCAAGACTTCTTGTTCTTGCCTCCTTGCATCTTTGTGTTTGTAGTGGTAAGTCTCTAACTCGTTTTTAATAGTTAATTTGTGTTTAAAGTGTTTAGTTTGAGGCTAGGTTGTTAAACCCTAACTAGTGAAAGATTTGGCGTTTATGGTTTGGGTTAAAGTGTAAGAACCAAATTAATGAAGATTTTGTGTTCAAGGTTTCAAGTGTTAGTGTTTATGAAATTTTTAGTGTGGAAGATAAAGATTAACTTGTTGGAAAAAAGGTTTTTGTGTGTTTAACTAGCAAAATCTTGAATTTGACCATTTGGGTGCCAAAATGAGTTTTGTGTATAAATCGGGCTAAAATATGTTTAAGTGTCAAAAGAGGTGTAATTAGACATTTCGAGAACGCGGGAAGTAGTCTCATTAGTTGGGACTTTCGAGTATCGTTAAAAGTGTAAAAATGTGTATTTTGCACTTTGTGTCGATTTTGGGCGGGTTAAGAGTCAAATGGCTTAGACATTGATGATTATAATATTGTAATAGGTTGATTTCATTATCGGTTGAAGCATGCTAGCTTGAAATCCTTTAATCGACGAATAAGGTGAGTGAAATAATTATGCGTGTAAGTATATAATGTATTTATTTATGTAGCGTGAAATGTGAAGTGTCGAGGTGCTAAGACACCACATTTCACGTGACGAGCGAAGTGTCAAAGTGTTAAGAAACCACTCCGGAATGTTTGACGGGTGAAGCATCGAGGTGTTAAGATGCCACTAGGGGTAAAGTATCGAGGTGTTAAGATGCCACCCGGGAGTGAAGTGTCGAGGTGTTAAGACACCACTCCGGAAAGTATATTGATGGGTGAAGCATCGAGGTGTTAAGATGCCACCCGAGGTAAAGTATCGAGGTGTTAAGATGCCACCCGGGGGTTAGTGATATGCGGTGTTAAGTACACTAATGGATGTTGCGAACTCCGATGGTCTTTTGCGAGTACCATTCCCTTATACGATTGGTTAACCATGGTTATGTGTTGTAGTGTAGAATATTATATTGTTCAGGTTATATGCTATTATTTTCGTACTAGCTTGTGATATTGGAGTGTAAGCATTTTACTTTGCGACGGTATGTTATTTAGATTGCTAGCGTGTATGCGGTAATTGTGTAAGTGCTTGTAAGTAAGTAGTTTATGTATGAATGTGTATAATTATTTCATTCACTAAGCATTGATTACCCCTCTCGTTGTTTACTTTTTAGGTACAAGTGTGGAGAAAGGGAAAGGGGTTTCCGGGAATTAGATATTCCCATGATGATTGTGTAGGCATAGCTTTTGGAAGACGGCCTATTGTTTGGGTAGTTTAGCCCCAAAACCATGCTCATGTGTCATTTGGTTCAAAACTATTATTTTAAGGTCGAATTTGTAATACATTTGATTAAGGGCCTTCGTGCCTATTATGTAAACTTTAATCTTGTTGAACGTTTAAATGCTTTGTACGAATTGGCCGGTATTATGTAACCATTTAAAGTGGCGTGTTAATGGTTTATTATTATAATAATAAAGAAAAAAATTCGGGTTAAACACGGGTTGGGTCGTTTCAAGTGGTATCAGAGCATGGTATAAGGGATTTAGGCGACTTGAGATGGGTGCCTAGACTTAGACTTTATTGTGTATGCGTTTTACGCGGGACTTGTAGGAGACTGGTTGGACCGGGTTTGGTTAGTACCTAAGTTTAGGTTAACTAACTTTGTGTTAATTGTTTTGTATTGTGTTTGCAACCATCAAGCGAGATATACATTGTAGTAGCAAGTTGATGCGACATGCTCGCATAATAATGACTAACTACCATTGTTACTGGTCCAAATCCTGTCAAACAAGCGATGTACAACGAGTATTGAGCGAGATTGGGCGGTATGGTATACATATGACATTTCCATTCGTTTCGTTGTTTAACCGATTGCGTTTTATAGAATGAAGATGAGAAACAGGCATGATACCGATAACAGAGGTACGAGCGAGGCCACCTTGGTCACGGCTAAGGTAGAGGCCATCTTTAAAAGTCAGAAAGCAGAATTTCTCGCAGATGTTAAAAAGGACTTCCAAGAATTGGTTGATGAGCAAATAACCGAGTTAATCAATGAACGAATGAATGCCGCGATCGAAGAGGCATTCGAAGCTAGAAACATTTATCCTCGTGGTGAAGGGGGTGATGGTAATGGTGGACATGGAAGGCGAGACTTCCATTACAAGAACTTCAAGGATGCTGAACCACCTATGTTTAATGGGGTGAGAGATCCATTGAAAAGTACATGTTGGATCTCCGACATCGAGGGGGCCTTCCGTACCGGTGAATGCCCTCCCGAGAAGAAAACGAGATATGGTTCTAGTATGTTGCGTGAAGAGGCTAAGTTATGGTGGGATGATAAAATTCAATTGTATGGTGAAGAGAAATGTTTGAGCTTGTCATGGGAAGAATTTAAAAATGAATTCTTTAAGGGGTACCGAACTCAAGCCGACCTTAATAGAATCCGGGACGAGTTGCGCAATTTGCGACATGGTTCTATGGACTTGGTTACTCTCAAGTCTACCTTCTTGTCAAAGACTCATTTTTGTCCAGAGTATGTGGGTGATGATCACATGTTGATGCAAAATTTCTATCATACTTTAAGCGATGAGTTGAAAGGTAAGATTAGTCGGGGAATGGCAAAGTCTTTTGAAGAGTTGCTTGAGTTGGCTCGGGGTTTTGAACCGGAGGTCCCGAAAAGAAGTGATTTCTCTTTCTCTAAGAGAAAATTTGAAGGTTCAAGTCATTCTAACTTTTCAAACAAAAAGAACAAGAAGGGTTCCGAAAGTGTTAAGAGCGTGAAGAAGAGTGTTTCTGCAGGTTTTTCTTATACGTGCTACAATTGTGGACAAAAGGGTCATCTGGCTCGTGATTGTCCGAACCCATATTCCACAACCAAACTCACATGTTTTAATTGTCAAAAGCAAGGACATCGAAATTCGGAGTGTCCCGATTTGTATGGTGATCAAGTGAAGAAGTTAGAGAAAGCGGCGGGTACGGCTAGGGGACACAAATATTTGATGACTAATGATGAAGCCAAATAATCCAATGAAGTTGTCTCAGGTACATTCGTGGTTAACTCTAATCCGGCAAGGATACTATTTGATAGCGGTGATAATTTATCGTTTGTGTCTCCACGGTTTGTACCTAAGCTTAATAAACTGCTAGCTAAGTTGAGTCATCCGGTAGAAGTCGAGATAGAGGATGGTAAGACGGTGCTAGGGGTTGATGTGTGTAAAGATTGTAATGTTGTGTTTGGTGTCGAAACCTTTAAAATCGATCTTATCCCGATGGCCTTGGGTGAGTTTTATATCATCGTTGGTATGGATTGGCTCGATCGTTATAGAACCGATATCGAATGCCATGAAAAGTTCATTCGTGTAAAGTCCCCAAGTGGGGGAGAGTTAATTATTCACGATGAGAAGTGGAGAAGACTTGTACCACTATGCACTTATGCACGGGCACGTCGATTCCTTAGTAGTGGGGGCATGGCTTTTCTCGCCCATGTAGTTGATACTTGTAACGACCCAACCCGTATTTAAACCGGCCCGTAAATTTTTTTTCTTAAATACATTAATATATATTTTTCAATTATGTTTCCAAAACATCATTAACACGAATAATAAGTTCAATAAACTTTTAAAACATTTAATACATAGTTTAAATATCCGAACGGGCAAACACGACCCGACTATTTTAATTTCCAACAAAACCGAGCATGGTGATTGGAGATACGCTACCCAATCCTAATCAATACAAAAGCACATTTTCTAAAGCAATCTACGTGAGTCCACTAGTTTCCACGCTTACCCGTGCCACCGCCTCCATGCAAATCTATAAAAATGTAAACAACGAGAGGGCGTAAGCTAACGCTTAGTGAGTGAGAATATACTACATACATATATATGCATAAAATGGACACGCCACACAATAATAAACAAATAGCACATACCGGAGCATCCAAGCATAAAGGTAAGCTAATCTAAGCATACCGTGCAATCGCTATACTACAAACTAACAATAACAACAAGGTAAGTACACCAATGACGATATGTACCACACCGATAAGCTACACCCGGAGGGTTAGCTACAACACAACAATACGACGATATATATATATATATATATATATATATATATATATATATATATATATATATATATATATATATATATATATATATATATACCAAAACCAACTACCAAATACCAAAATGAAGATTGGCCGAACTACACGAGCCTTAGTAAATCCGCATCCACACGAGACTACTATCTTCAATACCACAACAACATCGAGGTTGGCCGAACTACACGAGCCTTAGTGAATCCGCATCCACACGAGATCACTACCTTAATAAGATGACCGAACTACAGGTGTCATCGTGAATCTGCATCCACACGTGATTCACTTCAAAACAAACCAACGCCATCGAGATTATACAAATCCACATCATCGGGGTTATCCAAATCACAACTCAATATCAACCCTTCGCCATTGGGGTTATATAATCCACATCACAACGCATGTGATAACATACACACAAGATGTGTACCTCGCCAAAGGTGGTCAACCAAAATGCACAAACGTGCCCATTGGACCTATACATAAGTCCATCAAATCCACCTATATGTGAAGGAGCTCTATAGCCGAGAATTACTTCACTCGACCCACACCCATCCTACACATACATATGCACATAGGATATTAACACTCACCTTGAAGTCTTGATGGATGCCAAACCAAAATCCGCAAACACCAATGGAAAGTACCTATTCCATTCATCACATAACGAGTAACACAATTAGGGTGGATATACAAATCAACCCAAATCGACAACTAGTGCAATTTCGACCCAAATGCACTTCTAAGAACAAACCGCGCACAAACTAATCAATAATCACTGACACTAGTGACAATGGTCCTAATATGCCAATTAAACCCAAACACAAGTGTTAAACACTTATCATTCTCAAAATCGCCCATAAACCCTAATTTGACCCATAAGAAGTCAACATCTCACCATTAACAATGTTCGACACCAAAACATATTTAATTCGGGTTTATACTTTAAATTAATTCATTTTAAGTTTATAAACCTTATTAAATCGACAATCGGGTCACAATCATCACCAAACCCTAATTTTGACTCTATTCAAAATTAGTCAACCTATCGAACCCAAAAGGCTTCCAACACCTCAATAATCACTAAATACTAGTGATTTCACCCATTGGCAAGTCTTACAAGCTTACACTTGCTCACCAAACCCAAAACCCGACAACATCAACAATAAACCCGAATCATGGTGTCAATCTTCAATTAATAACTAATGGGGTTTCATTTATAAACATACAATCAAAAGCCCCAAATTTAGATGATGAACATGAAAATGAAAATTGGAGTTAGAGCTTACCGCTAGTATCACCTTGTAGCTAAGAACGAGGAGAACAAAGTTGCCTCTTACGCTTTCGATCGAATCCCGCTTCTTCCTTTCCAAATCTCACTTTGAATCAAATGGGGTTTTGAAGTTTTAAGAGAAAATGAAGAAGAAGAGGGAAAAGAAATGAAAGAAATGAAATGAGTGGATGGGATTTAAGATCCCAATCTGGAATACAAGCAAAATGACCAAAATGCCCTCATATTTCCTTTTAAATTGCGATATCCGGAACCAGCTCAGCAGCATCCCCGCGCCGCGGCCTCCTTTTCTCGCGCCGCGACGATACACTAGGTTTGGGGTTTGTTTTACGAGCCATCTCATCTTGAAACTAGTTAAACGCTGCGCCGCGCCTCCTTCTGTCGCGCGTGGTCTGATCATTTCTCGCATACATGAACTTTAACACACGAACATGTCTCAAACCCTTCATACACTAGTCGTACATACACGATACACCTATATATCATACACGGGGAAAACTATGATGACCTGGGAATTTTCGACCAAATTTAAACTTAATCTTTATATAGTTTCGACACGATAAGCAAAGTCTGTAATGTTGAGTCTCAAAACTTTTGAACTGTTTCATTATATTCAATTGACCTTCGACTATTCTCGACGATTCACGAATAATTAAATTGTAAATAGATATGTATGTGTATATATATAAATATAATTATAAGTTTACATATTAACTTAATGTAAATACAAACAAATCATTTAAGTTGAATTGGAAATTTAATGTAATATATATAATAATTAAGTTACTAATAAAATGAATATATTATATAATTTAGTAAATATAACAAAAATAATAATGTATAATAGTAGGTATAAGTTAAAATAGAATTGAAGTTACTAATAAAATGAATATATTATATAATTAGTAAATATAACAAAAATAATAATGTATAATAGTAGGTACAAGTTAAAATAGAATTGATATAATATTATTACTTCCTTTATTATTAACATTAATATTAATATTATTGTTTGATAAATTATTATTTTCAATATAGATATGACGGTTAGTACATGTAAGGTATTATAATTACTAATATTATTATTATTCTATTATTATAATAATATCATTATTATTAAATTTGATACATTTAATCTGTTATAGTTATTATTATTATCTTTGTCAACAACCTTATTATAAATATTAGTAAAGTTAAAATATTAGTTAGTATTCTTATTGAATATTTATTACCATTATCACTAAGGGTTTTTGCTGCTATTATTATAAATGATAAATGATATTAATATCCTTATTATATCCTATTATTAATATTAATTATATTAAAGTTAAAAGTAATAATATTTCCAATATATTTATATTTACTATCAATCAATATTAAATATAAAACAAATAACTTATGCAGTCTGAATAAATTCAATCCCTGAAATATCGCGATTGAACTGTACTAATTTTTGTTTTTAGTCTTTTGTCACAATCTAAATTCAGGAATCAAACAAACGGGTAATGGAATTGGTTAGCAGTCCCATCTATTTTTTTTTATATATATATTTCTGTGTCTGTGAACTTCTGTCGATGAGTTCACCATTTTGAAATCAAACCACTTCAGTTTTTAAGTGTACCCATCGATCAAAACAACAATTATCAATTACAATTAACCATTTACAGCATTGAATTTGTTGAATATTAAAGGGTTTATTTAATTTTTTTTTTACTCTCTGTTATGTAGCTTTTTACTCAAGATTCGAAATCAATTTTTTTTAAAAATCTATTAATGCAGAAATGTTCTAAATCCGTTCGTGAATGTTTCCTCAAATTCTCGAGTCTTAATTCGTTAAATCGACTTCGAATTTTTGAGTCAAAGATAAATTTCAAAAAGTCAAACTAATTTGTTTTGATCGAATTCGAGTTATAGGTTACAATTGAAGTACAATTGAGGGTTGGAAATGATTTTAGGAGGTTTTTACAACTCTTTTCCTGTAGAAAGTTTTGGCTAAAAACGTTTATATTTCGAAATCATTATTTTTTTTTGTTCTTCGTGGTGTAACACAGCGACTGCTGTGTTCTTTTTTTAATTTTTTTTATATAATTTTTTTGTTAAATTGAACAAACATCTTTTACAGATTATTTGTAAATGAATTTCAAATCTTATTTTAAGATTGTAAATCGCTGTTGTAACTAGGACATGAGTCCCCTGGTCGACTAGGCAAATTGAAGAAGAAGAGAAGGAAAAACAGAATACTTAACGGGTTATATAAAATATAAGTGGGTTTAAATTCAGGAAAACAAACACAGACGAGTGGTTAAGGTGGTTAGTGGGTATTCAAGAGGTCAAGGGTTCGAGTCTCGTCTCGGGCAATTCTTTTTGGAAAATGCTTTTAAGGGGTATACACTCTTATTTTTTTTCTCTATTATTATCAATATTAATAATTATTATGATTATTATTAATAATATTATTATTATTATTGTAATTGTTACCGTAATCATTAATATCATTAGTATTTTTATAAGTGTTATTGGGATTATTATAAACTGTATCATTTATTATTATTATTATTATTATTATTATTATTATTATTATTATTATTATTATTATGAACTATTGTTATTAGTGATAAGTTATTGTTATCATCCTTAACATAATTAATATTATTATTATTGTTATTGCTACGTAATACCATAAAGTATTATTAGTCTTATTATTATGGTTATTATTAATTTTATTTTATTTTTCTATTAATATATATATTATGATTATTATTATGATTATGACTAATAATATTAACATTATTATCATTAGTAGTAAAATTGTTATATTCATAGTTATTATTATTAGTATTGTTACAAAAAGATATTTTTATAAAAAAAAAATACATTACAAGAATATGAATATTACATATCACTATAATTTTATTATTAAAAAGATAGTAACTAAGCTATATATATAAAATATAACAATTAATACATACTAATATATTTTATCACATATAAACCCTAATATAAAATATTAACATTAATATGTTATAATGAAAGATAAACACTAGTTAAATAAAATATGTAAATTAAATATATCTACATCTATATAACAAATAATTTAACAGGTATATTATTAATAATAATATATATTTATTTGATTACATTTATGAATATTAATAAATATACAAATGATATAGGTTCGTGAATCCGAAGTCAACCCTCCATTGTTCAGTTGTTTAATGTCGTTATATGTATTTTTACTACAAAATACATTAGGTGAGTTTCATTTGATTCCCTTTTACTCTTTACATTTTTGGGACTGAGAATACATGCAAATGCTTTATTAACTGTTTTACAATAAATATATGCGTGAGTTTCATTTGCTCCCTTTTTAAATGCTTTTGCAATATATATTTTTGGGACTGAGAATACATGCACTATTTTTATAACTGTTTTACGGAATAGACACAAGTGAGTAAAACTACATTCTATGGCTGGATTATTAAATCGAATATGCCCCTTTATAGTCTGGTAATCTAAGAATTAGGGAACAGACACCCTAATTGACGCGAACTCTAAAGATAGATCTATCAGGCCCAACAAGCCCCATCCAAAGTACCGGATGCTTTAGTACTTCGAAAATTATATCATGTCCGATGGAGGATCCCGGAATGATGGGGATATTCTTATATGTATATTGTGAATGTCGGTTACCAGGTGTTCAATCCATATGAATGATATTTTTTTCTCTATGCATGAGACATATGTTTATGAGAAATGGAAATATGAAATCTTGTGGTCTATAAAAATTATGAAATGATTATTTATGTTAAACTAATGAACTCACCAACCTTTTGGTTGACACTTGAAAGCATGTTTATTCTCAGGTATGAAAGAAATCTTCCGCTGTGCATTAGCTCATATTAGAGACATTACTTGGAGTCATTCATGGCATATTTCAAAAGACGTTGCATTCGAGTCATTGAGTTCATCAAGATTATTATTAAGCCAATTATAGTTAGATGTATTATGAAATGGTACGCATGCCGTCAACTTTCGATGTAATGAAAGATTGTCTTTTCAAAAACGAATGCAATGTTTGTAAAATGTAACATATAGAGGTCAAGTACCTCGCGATGTAATCAACTGTTGTGAATCGTTTATAATCGACATGGACTTCGTCCGGATGGATTAGGACGGGTCTCTACAGTTGGTATCAGAGCGGTGGTCTTAGCGAACCAGGTCTTGCATTAGTGAGTCTAACTGATAGTCATTAGGATGCATTAGTGAGTCTGGACTTCGACCGTGTCTGCATGTCAAAAGTTTTGCTTATCGTTTTTTTGTCGAAAATTACTTGCTTATCATCCTTAGAGAATCACTTTCTTATCATTCTTATTCTAGACACGTCTTACTGCATTTAGTGCATCGATAGTGTATAGACAAAAAAATTCATATCTTAGCGTATCTGATAATTCATATCTTAGCGTATCTATTACTGTAGACTTTTCCTGACAGTTTCCGTAGATTCCTCCGTAACTTATGGGATTTTAGTATTATATATGCATATGTAATTATGTATTGCAGGGTACTAATCTACATCCTATAATCTATTTCTTAACGAAAATCCTTCATCTGATCGTACGAGATGAATCCCTCAACCAGCTCGAATTTCTCGGATTCCGACAGCTATTCCGATATGGAGTTTCACCTAAGCTCCGAAAGCAGCGTCACCAGAATGAATCAACCAATCATCCATCCCCAAATTCATCTGATGGGTTTGTATTCGACTTAATCAAGGGAGATGCGAAGAAGGCGATCCTTTCCACCAACCAAATTACTCTCTTGATGATGAACCTGAAGCACTTACCGGCGAACCTGTTCGAGACACCATTTTCTCTCTCATTTCTAGAATATCTCGCAATGATTATATAGTATCACGAATTCTAAACCTTATTCATCTGTTCGTTCCGACCGACAATCAACTTGGAGTAATGGAAGAAGTCAACGAGCTTCGTACTCGATTAATAAATTTGGAGAATATGGTGCAAAATTTACCAGCTTCAGCAACATCACTGGTACCAATAGTACCATCAGCAACAGCACCAGCATCATCAACAATCCATGCCTCAACATCTCATTCTGTGCCTCAAGCATAATCATCATTCTACATGATGTTCTACATCATTTATCCCCGTTCGATATGGCGATTAAGTAATCTCTAAAGTTTTGGAGATTATTCATTCTAATTCTAACGGTAAATCAAATGAGATTAATATCATATTAACTCATTAAATCCATGATTACATCTGAAGAAAATATATATGTAAGTATATTTTCATAAAGATTATAATTAAAAATTCTTTTGTACAAACTGTTAATGGTGAAAATATTTTAACGGGTAGGTAATACCCGATGAATATTCAGATTTCACATTAATAAATTACACTGTACATTCTTCGAATCAGATTCAATAGTCATTTACTATCCTACTTACATCCACCAATATACAAATCCGTTCACCACGAAATAACCATTTTCATTCAATTTCATATTTGAATTTTGATCTATCAGAATCTAACAAGTGGCATAATGAAGAAAACATTGGACAAGATAAAATTTGTTAGAAACAAACAAATTAACTATGAGAAATTTTGTTAAGAATCCACGCTAACGAAATCCTAGCTAACTGTTCCTAGCTAACTGTAAATTCTGTATTACATTTTAATTATCGCAATTTGTTTATCGCAATTTAATTATCGCAATTTTAATTCTCCCAATTTTATTTATCGTCATTTAATTTCTGTTATTTACTTTACGCACTTTATTTATCGTCATTTAATTTCTGTTATTTATTTTACGCACTTTAAATATCAGGACACGTGTACAAGGTTTTGACATATCATATCGACGCATCTATATATATTATTTGGAATAACCATAGACACTCTATATGCAGTAATGATCGAGTTCTCTATACAGGGTTGAGGTTGATTCTATAATAATATATATAATTTGAGTTGTGATCGAGTCTGAGACATGTACACGGGTCACGATACGTATTAATTAATTCGAATATTATATATTAAACTATATATGAATTATTGGACTGTCAACTGTGGACTAATAACATTGGACAATTAAAATGAATTAAAATATTGATTATAACATATGAAACTAAAACAATTCTTCAAGTTTGCCACTTAATTTCATCTTAAACCTCATTTGTAACTTGACGATTACAATCTGCGTTCAAACCTTTTGGGATTCTTGAAAACACCTCAATAAAAAAGATGAACCAACCGCACTTCATCTA
This sequence comes from Rutidosis leptorrhynchoides, assembly GCF_046630445.1. Classification (NCBI taxonomy): domain Eukaryota; kingdom Viridiplantae; phylum Streptophyta; class Magnoliopsida; order Asterales; family Asteraceae; genus Rutidosis; species Rutidosis leptorrhynchoides. The sequence continues at coordinate 305,338,509 of NC_092334.1, forward strand.
CGATAAGAAAGATTTATACATATAGTTATGCACCTTAAAAACTCTCGGAAACTGAGTAAACGTTTAACACATAGCTGTGCTAATTCCTTTAGCATTATTATTACCGAAAATAACTTTGCAATCTCTTTCCAAATTAGCCAATTTGGTCACAGCTTCAGCAAATCAACTTCGACTTTCATTCGGATTAGCCTTATTATAATCTTGATTATATAAGTTACCTTTTGTCATCATTACCGGAGAATCGTTTATATTTCACCACCTTAGCAGTAAATTTACCAGCAATTTCATTGATCTCTGACCTTCCGAAGAATCATTATGTTCATTGAAACCCTATCATATACTCATCCGTATCTTGTAACGAAAATTGCCATACCAATTACCAGGGTTTAGCAATCAGTATTTTGAAATCTCGCAGCATGTCTACATCAACAGTTATATGTATACATATAACAATTATCTCCTTGAATTACGATCTTCAATTATAAAATTTTGAAAAGCACCCAGCCTAACAAATCAATACATTGAACTTTAAAAAAGCTGAATGAAGCAGCAGAAACTGTAGGCAATCGTAAACGACCTTAGTCATCGGGAGTTTGATGATAAAGAATAATATGTTGGAAAAGCTCAGAAACGTTGGAATTGGAAAACGGATAGAGTTAACCATGAAGGAGACCAAGGACAAATACAAGGACCAAACCCTATATTCAAAGGATTCAGGTAATTCTGGATCCGATGAAATCTTTAGAGAATATCTGGCTCCGAAGTCATGTTAAAATCTTGCGGAAAATCTTTCTCCATCAACCATCGAACCTAGAAATTCCAAAATATCATCATCAATATCTTCAATATTTCTGAGGATATTTTCATAAATATTCTCGTCCGAAATTATATACCTCTTCGTGCTTCCTGTGTATCATTATATCGGAAACATTCAATAGAAAATTTTGTATCGGAAAGAAGATTATACGAAACTATGAAGAAAGCCGTGGATAAATTACAAAGAATAAGTTTGACTTCAAAGAATCCAAATGATTCAATGTCTGCTAAAGTCTTTAGTGAATATCTTGCTCCTTACTCTAAATCCTTGTGGACAATAGTTTCCATCATCCTCTGATCTTAGATATTCCGAGATATTATCGTATCTTTCATTATAAATATCCTCCATATTTCTGGAGATATTTTTATAACTATTCTTATCTGAAATCATTAATCTCTTCGTGCTATCAGTATTACATCATATAGAAACTGTTAGTTCTATATTCTGTAAACTTTCGAGCTTAAAATATGAATGTTATTGAAGTAATGTTGAGAACTGATGCATGAGGTAGTATAATATAATGACACTTGATCAACGTGATTATATTACAGTAAGTCATGATGAGTTTCTAATGGGACGTGATGATTCACAGACCCTACCGTCATCATGTGCCATGTTACATAACTCTTTCATTCTGCTTAACTTCTAAACATATCAAGAAAAATATATTCTTGATAGCTCTATTCTCAGTTATTCTGGTAATTTGACAAATCAAATCGTGCTATTACGTTCTTTCTTGTTTAGAACATTAAGTTCATTCGAAACTCCATACTTATGAATTCTGGACCGTTACCCACTTTACTAGAATTCGAAAAGAGAATAAAAAGACAAAGAGCTCTGAAATATAAGAGAAAATATAAATCCCAATAATAATACGGAGGTTACAAACCGTGGATATTAATACGAATAGCAATATAAAGACACGGTAGAATTAAGAATAGTATCACCCCAAGGTAATGGTAGAAGTAAATAGATTTTTCTGGTGGAAGATTGAAAAGAAGGATGACAGAAATGATAATTGGGAAAATATCAAGAATTAGAACAGGATTAAGCAATTTTACAATCTTTTGGATGTATGAATTAAGAAAGGAAGTATAGGAATGGTGAAAATAATGAAACGAAAGAGCTTAATTTATAATGGAAATATCAGTCAGAGTAATCGAGGCAGATCACCGTAATTAATTATAGAAATCTTAATTTCCTTACCCGCCGAAGAAACAAATACTTTAGATTTTGAAGATCTTCTTTAGATCCCTTGAATTCCGGAATTCATCCCTCGACGTCAAAAGTTAAGATGCACCTTATTTTCTAAATTTCACCGTGACTACGTCAAAAGTTAAATCTCTATCTCAATCTGTTGTGATAGCTTCATTCGTACTCTTCGAATAATCGAATTGTTTTATCCATATTACTCAACAATGATAAAACTCAATTGATCAACTCATATGCGTCATAAAAACATATTTATTGTTAACCATGACCACCTCACTCAAATTTCGGGACGAAATTTCTTTAATGGGTAGGTACTGTGATGACCCGGGAATTTTCGACCAAATTTAAACTTAATCTTTATATGGTTTCGACACGATAAGTAAAGTCTGTAATGTTGAGTCTCAAAACTTTTGAACTGTTTCATTATATTCAATTGACCTTCGACTGTTCTCGACGATTCACGAATAATTAAATTTTAAATAGATATGTATATGTATATATATAAATATAATTATAAGTTTACATATTAACTTAATGTAAATACAAACAAATCATTTAAGTTGAATTGGAAATTTAATGTAATATATATAATAATTAAGTTACTAATAAAATGAATATATTATATAATTAGTAAATATAACAAAAATAATAATGTATAATAGTAGGTACAAGTTAAAATAGAATTGAAAGTACTAATAAAATGAATATATTATATAATTAGTAAATATAACAAAAATAATAATGTATAATAGTAGGTATAAGTTAAAATAGAATTGATATAATATTATTACTTCCTTTATTATTAACATTAATATTAATATTATTGTTTGATAAATTATTATTTTCAATATAGATATGACGATTAGTGCATGTAAGGTATTATAATTACTAATATTATTATTATTCTATTATTATAATAATATCAGTATTATTAAATTTGATACATTTAATCTGTTATAGTTATTATTATTATCTTTGTTAACAACCTTATTATAAATATTAGTAAAGTTAAAATATTAGTTAGTATTCTTATTGAATATTTATTACCATTATCACTAAGGGTTTTTGCTATTATTATTATAAATGATAAATGATATTAATATCCTTATTATATCCTATTATTAATATTAATTATATTAAAGTTAACAGTAATAATATTTCTAATATATATGTATTTACTATCAATCAATATTAAATATAAAACAAATAACTTATGCAGTCTGAATAAATTCAATCCCTGAAATATCGCGATTGAACTGTACTAATTTTTGTTTTTAGTCTTTTGTCACAATCTAAATTCAGGAATCAAATAAACGGGTAATGGAATTGGTTAGCAGTCCCATCTATATTTTTATATATATATTTATGTGTCTGTGAACTTCTGTCGATGAGTTCACCATTTTGAAATCAAACCACTTCAGTTTTTAAGTGTACCCATCGATCTAAACAACAATTATCAATCACAATTAACCATTTACAGCATTGAATTTGTTGAATCATACATGGTTTATTTTTTTTTTATTTTTTTTTACTCTCTGTTATGTAGCTTTTTACTCAAGATTCGAAATCAAATTTTTTTTTTTAAAATCTATTAATGCAGAAATGTTCTAAATCCATTTGTGAATGTTTCCTCAAATTCTCAAGTCTTAATTCGTTAAATCGACTTCGAATTTTTGAGTCAAAGATAAATTTCAAAAAGTCAAACGAATTTGTTTTGATCGAATTCGAGTTATAGGTTACAATTGAAGTACAATTGAGGGTTGGAAATGATTTTAGGAGGTTTTTACAACTCTTTTTCTGTAGAAAGTTTTGGCTAAAAACGTTTATATTTCAAAATCATTATTTTTTTTTTGTTCTTCGTGGTGTAACACAGCGACTGCTGGACTGCTGTGTTCTTTTTTTATTTTTTTTTATATAATTTTTTTGTTAAATTGAACAAACATCTTTTACAGATTATTTGTAAATGAATTTCAAATCTTATTTTAAGATTGTAAATCGCTGTTGTAACTAGGACATGAGTCCCCTGGTCGACTACGCAAATTGAAGAAGAAGAGAAGGAAAAACAGAATACTTAACGGGTTATATAAAATATAAGTGGGTTTAAATTCAGGAAAACAAACACAGACGAGTGGTTAAGGTGGTTAGTGGGTATTCAAGAGGTCAAGGGTTCGAGTCTCGTCTCGGGCAATTCTTTTTGGAAAATGCTTTTAAGGGGTATACACTCTTATTTTTTTTCTCTATTATTATCAATATTAATAATTATTATGATTATTATTAATATTATTATTATTATTGTAATTGTTACCGTAATCATTAATATCATTAGTATTTTTATAAGTGTTATTGGGATTATTATAAACAGTATCATTTATTATTATTATTATTATTATTATTATTATTATTATTATTATTATTATTATTATTATTATTATTATTATTATTATTATTATTATTATTATTATAATTATTATTATGAACTATTGTTATTAGTGATAAGTTATTGTTATCATCCTTAACATAATTAATATTATTATTATTATTATTATTATTGTTATTTCTACGTAATACCATAAAGTATTATTAGTCTTATTATTATGGTTATTATTAATTTTATTTTATTTTTCTATTAATATATATATTATGATTATTATTATGATTATGACTAATAATATTAATATTATTATCATTAGTAGTAAAATTGTTATATTCATAGTTATTATTATTAGTATTATTACAAAAAGATATTTTTATAAAAAAAAATACATTACAAGAATATGAATATTACATATCACTATAATTTTATTATTAAAAAGATAGTAACTAAGCTATATATATAAAATATAACAATTAATACATACTAATATATTTTATCACATATAAACCCTAATATAAAATATTAACATTAATATGTTATAATGAAAGATAAACACTAGTTAAATAAAATATGTAAATTAAATATATCTACATCTATATAACAAATAATTTAACATGTATATTATTAATAATAATATATATTTATTTGATTACATTTATGAATATTAATAAATATACAAATGATATAGGTTCGTGAATCCGAGGTCAACCCTGCATTGTTCAGTTGTTTAATGTCGTTGAGTAAAAATACATTAGGTGAGTTTCATTTGATTCCCTTTTACTCTTTACATTTTTGGGACTGAGAATATATGCAAATGCTTTATTAACTGTTTTACAATAAATATATGCGTGAGTTTTATTTGCTCCCTTTTTAAATACTTTTGCAATATATATTTTTGGGACTGAGAATACATGCACTGTTTTTATAACTGTTTTACGGAATAGACACAAGTGAGTAAAACTACATTCTATGGCTGGATTATTAAACCGAATATGCCCCTTTATAGTCTGGTAATCTAGGAATTAGGGAACAGACACCCTAATTGACGCGAACTCTAAAGATAGATCTATCGGGCCCAACAAGCCCCATCCAAAGTACCTGATGCTTTAGTACTTCGAAAATTATATCATGTCCGATGGAGGATCCCGGAATGATGGGGATATTCTTATATGTATATTGTGAATGTCGGTTACCAGGTGTTCAATCCATATGAATGGTATTTTTGTCTCTATGCATGGGACATATGTTTATGAGAAATGGAAATATGAAATATTGTGGTCTATTAAAATTATGAAATGATTATTTATGTTAAACTAATGAACTCACCAACCTTTTGGTTGACACTTGAAAGCATGTTTATTCTCAGGTATGAAAGAAATCTTCCGCTATGCATTAGCTCATATTAGAGACATTACTTGGAGTCATTCATGGCATATTTCAAAAGACGTTGCATTCGGGTCATTGAGTTCATCAAGATTATTATTAAGCCAATTATAGTTAGATGTATTATGAAATGGTACGCATGCCGTCAACTTTCGATGTAATGAAAGATTGTCTTTTCAAAAACGAATGCAATGTTTGTAAAATGTAACATATAGAGGTCAAGTACCTCGCGATGTAATCAACTGTTTTGAATCGTTTATAATCGGCATGGACTTTTTCCGGATGGATTAGGACGGGTCTCTACAAAAATGGGGTGTTACAACTCACCCCCACTTAGATTCGATCACGTCCTCGTAATCCTAGTCACTTAACCAATCCGAACCTACACCTTACTCCTTAACCCGAAGGTTAATCCACTAACTAAAACACACTTGCACGCATTCCGAGCCGTGCAATACACACACCATCCGAAGTCTATATCAATCACCTAGAATACGCGAAATCGCCACGTATTCTTCCAACTCCTCCAGGAAATTCTTCTCAAGGAGTCACCTTTAACCACTAAATCGTCACCCGCGATTTATTAATATCCACAAATCCAAGCACTAAAACTTGCTCAATCCCTCACGTCAGGTAAAACTCAACCAATCTCGTACCGAGATATCTACTCCTAGTACCATACTAAGTACATTGCTAGCAACAACCACAAACCAATATAAAGTCAACCATCAACCCGATGAAGACCGAATAAAAGTGAATCTTTACGGATAACACTTACCACTTAACAACCCTTGTAGTGTGCAAACACGTCTATTACGCAACTACCGCAACATCACAAGAAACGGCTAAGACCGTTAGCGCCCAAAACGACTATGGCAACACTAATCCCAAGGTGTACAAAATCGACTATTGTCACACTAGTAACAACATGTGAGCGAAACACGGCTATCGCATCACTAATCACACAACTTGGTCCTCACGACCCCACCATCAGTGTATAAAACAACCAATAGTTCACACACCCAACAACATGAAGGCTGGCCGAAACTACACGCGCCTTAGTGAATCCGCACCACACGCGACTCACTACCTTCACCGCAACAACAATCGGGATTGGCCTAACTACACGTGCCCTAGTGAATCCGAACTACACGAGAGTCACTATCCCAATAGAATGACCGCATCTACACGTGTCATTGTGAATCCGAACTGCACGCGACTCACTTCTCAAATCTCAACACAGGAATGGTACTCGAATTTCCCACCGGTGTTCATAACAACCGTTAGTGTACAACATCATATATCACTAACTTGTACAACACATATCCGTTCATAAAAACCGTTAGTGTACAATGACATATATCACTAACTTGGACAACACATATCCGTTCATAAAATCCGTTAGTGTACAACGACATATATCACTAACTCGGACAACACATATCCTTTCATAAGATCCGTTAGTGTACAACGACATATATCACTAACTCGGACAACACATATCCATTCATAAAATCCATTAGTGTACAACGGCATATATCACTAACTCGGACAACACATATCATTTCATAAGATCCGTTAGTGTACATCGACATATATCATTAACTCGGACAACATATATCCTTTCATAAGATCCGTTAGTGTACAACGACATATATCACTAACTCGGACAACACATATCCTTTCATAAGATCCGTTAGTGTACAACGCCATATATCACTAACTCGGACAACACATATCCTTTCATAGGATCCGTTAGTGTACAACGACATATATCCCTAACTCGGATAACACATATCCGTTCATACAAATAAATACATTATACACATACATGTATACTTATCCCACTCACTTGGAAATCCTCGCACACGCATCACACGTACGTGTACACATCGCCACCACAATCGAGCAAGAACCACCTATATCACACATAGGCACAAAACAATAATTCTCTGGAAGAGAATCCGACACACACATCCCTTAATCGGGGGATCTCACCTTGCTCGCCAAACACGTCCATTATCTCTCAATGAGATTCATGACATTACCACCTCGGTGATAATTTAAATCCAGAAATCATAAGTAAAATTTAACTGAAATCGTACTCTTCCACAAATCGACCAAATCTAGGTCCCGACACAATTTCCGGATCTACTAGGAGCATTATCCGAAATCTCACACTAAAACCTCCTCGTGCAGAAGTGTAACTCCCCCACTTGGAACCACGTCCCATAACTGAATCTTGTACAACCGTACAATGCTACCAAAGGTAGACTTTACTAACAATTGGGTTCGCACGACCCATCACCACATCTTGCTCCAACCCTGAGCATACGAAGGATTTTAACCTATCCTTAAACACTTCGAACGAAGAGTTCATCACAAATTACACAAACTTTACTCTCGCAATCATCCAATTGCTATAGCTTGTCAAATTCCACCTAGTCACTCATGTACTAAAGGGTTTCTCTCTGGTACCCTAAGTGCAACATAACCGTAACACTATCGGAGTCGAACACCACACTAGTAGGTATGAAAGAGGTACCTAACGTCGCGTCATGTAGGCTCCTTCACCAATATACATCGAGATCAACACTAGATCCTCGGGTTTTATCCACCCGATGAAACTGTAACGACCCTGGATTTTCCAACGTATAATTAATAATATTTATTATTAATACTTGCGCTTTAATAAATGTATTTTTATACATTTTACTTGTTACAGTATTTGACTTTTCATGGCCCGACTCGTCTATTCGACACGTACTTTTCACGAATAATATTTTGAATATTATTTACATTCATGATTAATTATTATTAATCATTTTTAATTAACTAATGTAACTAGTTAATTACTTGGGCTTTATTTATTTAATTGTTGCATATTTACATGGACTTGTACTTGGGCTTATATATTTGGACTTGGAAGCCCACCCTACTTACTTAATGGACTACTTGTAAGCCCACTTTTATGCTAGTAACTTATTAATGTTAAGCATGGATTAATTAGTTAATGAGGAGACAAATTATTCAAGCATGCAAGACCATTTCTCCATACATTTAACTTAATACCTCTTCTTAGCTTACACCTTCATCCCATACTTGAAAGTGAGCAATTTGACTTCCCCATTTGGTGCCAAAACCGTCGACCAAAGTAGCATGGGAGGGAGTTCACATTTTCATTTTTTTGGTTACTTATTTGCAAGTATTCTTTCATTTTCCACACACAAATACTTGTACTACTCTTTTCTTTCATCTTTTCTCTCAAACTTTGTAAGTAATAAACTTATTTTCTTTCTTTTCTTTCCTTTGAATTCGAGTTCCATCATCATCATTTACTAGTTACATGTTGTTTGTTGTTGTTAAAGATCAAGTTCTCTAACTTGTATCTTCATGTAATCTTGTTATTCCATCTTTGTTTGATGAGAAAACAAGAACAAGGATCTAAGTTCTATAACTTATGGTTCTACAATTAAGATGTTATAAAGATCTAAAACTTATAAGCCTTGAGAGCTTACTTGTGTTCATGTTTTGTAGACTTGAAGTTTATTTCTTTATGATCCAAAATTTTATTTGAATCTTCTCAAATATGAAACAAACATGAACATAATACTTGTAACTTTGTTAATTTGGTCAAGTATTACTAGTTACACTTAATCTCATATTTCTTGAAACTAAAGTTAAACTTTGTAAGTTCAAGAACATGGAAGTATAACTTTCTAGTTATAGCTTCATACACTTATGTTAGATCTAAGTTTCTATAGCTTATGGTCTTCTAATTTTGTCTAAAACAATAGCTTATGAGCTTACATACATTTTACAAGATTAAAATCTAAGTTTCATAACTTATGGTTTTATTAAAGTAAAGATCCAAGTTCTATAACTTAGGATCTAACTTAAGGACACTAGATCTAGAATTTTTAGTCTAGGATCTTCAAGATCTAACTAAGATCTAAGATCTTCAACTTAGGATCTTGTTTATTTAGTTTACTTTCAAGTTTGTAGCTTAATATTACTATTATAACTCATGTATGTGTCGGATCTAAGATCTTGATGTAACTTTGGTTCATCAACCTTCATACAACTCTTAAGTGAGTTGTGCTACATATCTTAGACTTACACTAGTGTCATGACGGTTAAAACTTGATAAAAATGATGTAAACACATCAACGAGTTGTACACTTGAAGCTATAAGCATCAAGGATGAGAACCGTGATGAGCATCAAGCACGAAGAACCCACCAGAACACTTTGCTTGCTGTTTTCTGGGTCTGATCAATAACCTGGGCTACTGGAAAAGTTGATTTCCTGTTAGTTCGGTTCGAATAGATGATTTTCCATTTAGGCCTCGTCTTAATCCGAGTTACTTGCACTTAAACCGTCGCCACGGTCAAATGAAGACGAGTTTGGTTCTGGAAATTGGTCAGCAACTAGGGGACTCATATACGGAGCCATGGCCACTGGTCTCACCTCATTTCAGTTTGTATAGAGGTCGTGGCGACTGAACGAAGTCAGTCTTTATTTCAAACTCTATTCTTGATTGAAACTTACTTTACCCTTTTTGATTAATGATGAATGATGATGATACTTAAGACCCGATTTACATACTTTTAAACCTTTGGGAATGATTTACTGACTTAGTAACTTTTGACTTAGGTTGAGGAACTTTCGGACCAACTACTTGCTTACTTATTTCGTACCGACTTTACTACTTCTTACTGTGAGTTATAGCGTCCCTTTTTACTTTAACTATTTTGGGAACTGAGAATACATGTGTGTTTTACGTTTTACATACTAGGCGTGAGTACTTAAACTTTATATATGTGTGGGCTATACAACGGCATAAACTTTCCCCTTATCTCGAAAATGTTTAGTCATTGGTCTTTGAACCGGTGAACGCGAATCTTAGATATGGATCCATAGGGTTTGACATCCCCACTCGGGCTAGTAGCGCTAGCATTTAACGGGTGTTTAATACTTCATAAACATACGCACTCACCAAGTGTACTTTTAGGGGGTGATATACGTTAAGTTAGTTACCAAGTGCCCACGGTTGAACATATGCTTTTCATACTGTTTTAAACACTGAAATCTCGTGGCCTACCTTACATTACTATTATACTTAAACTATAGCTTACCAAAATTCGTGTTGACGTTTTTAAGCATGTTTTCTCAGGTGCTTAGAGATTTGGTTGCTTTCACTGTTGTAGTATTGCTGTGTAGACACCCGCTGCTTCTGTTAAAGATGTCTCCGCATGAAACATTTATATTGCATTCAAACTATGTTACTTTTGAAATAATGAATTTGTAACGACCTACAGTCTCGTACTTATGTTAATTGCTTCTATTCGTAGAAGCCTACTTTCGTATGTTAAACATATGACGTTGGTTATGACGTCACCTTTTCTTATGAATGCAATCTTATTTTAAAACAGCATATAGTGTTTGACCTTGTAATGACCCTGTTGTTGATGATCTGTACACGTTCATTTTGTACGGGGCATCACATTTGGTATCATAGCGTTGGTTGTAGGGAATTAGGTTGCATTAGTGAGTCTAGACCGGACCGAGTAGGATTCACTAATAGGACTAATCTACAACTTGCTATTTTACTTGTTTCTGTGGAACTTGCTGCATGCTACTGCTTACTTTTACTACTATATGTCATATACTGCTACTTGCTTCCCCTACTGCATGCTACTATCTGCTTTCGATTGCATGATACATCTGTAGGATTTGTTATTATTGCCATGCTATTTACTGCTATAGATGATCTAGACTATCGTAGTTACTTTGCCTAATACGTGCTTGCTATATGACTTAGGGCCTGTTTACTAAAGCCTTAATGGGCTTTATGTCTTGAAAAACTTATTCGGTCATTTACACCTTCTGTTTACTAATGACTTTTTAGCTCAAGGAGATATGGATATAGAGATTATTGGTCAACCATAAAACATGTGTCCTCTGCATATAGTTATCTTTTAATACTTATTTTCCAAAAATACCCTCATACCTCACCAACTAAACTTTCATACCCGAATAAAATTTCTTCATTATCATATCCCTGCACCACCGCCATGAGTTATTCACGATCGTTTCCATCATCCCTTCATCATCTCCGTCATCGTCTTTACAACCACTACCGTCAACGAAACTTATGATTTTAATTATTCGTAAACTTCTGATTTCATTCGAGCCTTCGAGGTATATTATCGATTTCATGTGTTATTCACCATCGTTGCCATCATCCCTTCATCAATTCCGTCATCGTCTCTACACCCACCACCGTCAACGAAACTTATGATTTTTGTTATTCGTAAACTATTTATTTCATTCGAGGTAAATTATCGATTTCATTTAAGTGATCAAAATTTTCATTCGAGGTAAACTATTGGTTTCATTTGCGTATGCAGAAGTATTTTTAAATTGGGTCGATTCATCCTTCTGATTTGAGGTGAAATTTGTTTTTGAAATTGGATTGACCAAAATAGAACTCTCGTATTTGATACTAGATGGAATATGTTGAAGCTTGATGGAGTCGTTGGTGGGAGTGGAAAGTGAAATTGGGTTGATTTTGGTGTTTGATCACATGGCTATGTACAGATATTAGAGATATATGTAATGTAAAAAAGTAAGAGTATATATTTTATGTTTATGTGTTGCAGGTGATCTTTAACAGTTTCCTTCCTTTTAAAATATAAGTGTGATGTTATTCAGCATTAAAAAAAAAAAACTTTCATTACTATTTTGTTTGGGGTTAAAATAGTCATTATTATTATTCAGTCAATTTATTCAGCATAATAAGTAAACATGATTTGTTCATTCAATGATTAATGGATATATTCATTCTATATCCATTATGCCATCTTTATCCATAAGTAATTTAATGAAATAAAAGGTAAACAGGCCCTTACTGACATGGAAAAAGTTATTTTTCCTTGTTCAGATGTCGGACATTCCACGCATTATCATTGATTTGGCGAGTGACTCGGACTCATCAGCCACCTCACCTACCATTGTTGCTGATTCGATCCCGTCATCGCTACCCTCCAACGAATCTGGCGATTCATCCTCTGAAGCCAGTAGCCACGCACCTGACCCGATAGCCATCTCAGAGGGAGACGAGGATCCAAAGGAGATTCCAGCTCCGCCTAGCTCAGGACCTAGAGCCACATCACCATTCCGGTGGTGCTGTGATTCCCGGAGGAAATGAGGAGGGTCCTTTCCGTAATGAGCGTGGACATTGGGTTAGATACCTTCCTGATGGACATGTCGTGCCGATCCCGCCTTGCAGATATTGACCGATGACCACTGGTCGAGCAGATCCACCCTCAGATAGTTCAGATGACTCATCATCCGATGACTTCAGCGAGGAGGATTCCGACGAGGACCCTGAGGAGACGCCCGTGCAGCCACCCTCTACCCCGCCGAAGAAGCGGTATCGTTTCGATGATACTGTTATTCCAGGGGTTAACGGAGGTAGGTCGTTCGTTAATGTACATGGACTGAAGGTTAGAGTTACCGCCCGTAAGCGGGTTGTGCCTTACCCTGCCGATCCATTCGTGCATAAGGCTTCCCGATACGCAGCATCTACTTCTGGTGCTGGACCGTCTGCACCACCAGCTCCACCAGCATCATCTGCACCACCATGTCCACATGTACCGTCTGCACCGCCTACCCCAACAGCATCCCCTGTCATCGAGGAACTGACGAGGGAAGTGCATATCCTCCGTGCTCGGGTAACTGAGCTCGAGGACCAGGTGTCCCACATGATGGACATCCTTTACCCACCGTCACCCTAGGGCTATTGTATTAGATTTCATTATGTAATTCCGGTTGTAGTTTCATGTTTTGCTAATGTATTGTACAAACCGTATGCGGATGTATGCAACTTTCTTATTTAATGAATGGAACTTGGTGTTGTTTTATTTCTGAACGGTATTCTATCTAGGTTACTATATGATGATTTTGTGGTATATGTATCTAGTTGCATTACTTAATTAACATGCGATGTGTTGATTCCATGATGGTTACCTTATACTGTATTACTATTTATTGAATGCTGGATTTTGACTTAAGTTGAAATTTCTGTTTCGAAGATCAATGGCAAACGGAAGATCAATGCCCACAGCCGCACAGATTGAGGAAATGATAACTGAATGAATAGCCGCTGCAATTGCGAATGTCAACCCCCAAGCTCCACCTGTTAACCAGAACAATCATAACCGGTGTACCTATAAGGAATTTCAAAGCTACAAGCCCCACAATTTCAGTGGTACTGAGGGGACGGCTGGACTGACGAGATGGTTTGAGAAATTGGAAGCTGTGTTCCGTGTGAGCAACTGCTCAGAAATGAATAAGACTAAGTATGCCTCCTATACACTGTCGGACGGCACTTTAACATGGTGGAACACACTTACTCAGGCTAAGGGTATTGACGAGGCTTATTCTACACTGTGGGAGGAATTTAAGGGGGCCATGCTTGAGGAGTACTGCCCCAGAACTGAGATTCAGAAAATGGAAGCTGAGTTTTGGGAGTTGAAGGTTGTGGGAACCGATCTTGACGGTTATAATTGAAGGTACTTGGAACTAGCTTTGATGTGTCCTACGATGGTTACCCCGGAATTTAAGCGCATGGAACGGTATTTGTGGGTACTTCCTAAGTCCATTCAAGGAAATGTCAACTCTTCAAAACCAGCTGATGTCCTGAAATCTTTGCGCATGGCGCACACCCCGATGAACCAAATTACTAGTAAAGAACCAGAAAACGGGAATACTAGTAATGAGAAACGCAAGTGGGATAGCAACAAGGGAAGGGTCTTTGATCAAAACCCAGCTAAAAGGCATGAAAGTTTCAAGGGAAACAACTCCAACCCGAACCCTAGCTCAAACCCTAACTACAAGGGTAGTCTCTCGCAGTGCAAGAGATGCTACAAGCATCATACCAGGTACTGCAACGTTGTCTGTGAAAAGTATAAAAGGACTGGGCATATCGACAAAGACTGCAAGATCACTACCCCAACTGTTAAGACAACCCCTAATGGGCCAAGGAAATGCTATGAGTGTGGACAACAGGGCCACTTCAGGAATGAATGTCCCAACAAGAGAAAGGACGGCGGGCCAGCGCGTGGAAGAGCTTTCAACGTAAACGCAAGGGATGCCCGTGAGAACCCCGACTTGGTTACAGGTATATTCACTATCAACAATCTATTTGCTTCTGTCCTATTTGATACTGGTGCCGATAGGAGTTACGTATGTAGACACTTTTGCTCTAAGATAAATCGGTCATTAGTTTCATTAAAGGGGAGTATGCTTGTTGAGGTAGCCAATGGAAAACTTGAGAAAGTTGACCAAATTAGCCGAGGAGGTATTATCAACATAGCTGGTGTGGATTTCGAGATTGACTTGATACCCATCAAATTGGGAAGTTTTGACGTGATTGTCAGTATGGACTGGTTGACCAAGGTAAGGGTCGACATTATCTGTGGAGATAAAGCTATTCGTATACCACACGGAGATGGTGAGCCACTGATTATTTACGGAGAGAGATGTAACTCGAAGCTGAACCTCATTAGTTGCATGAAAGCATAAAAGATCATGAAGAAAGGACGTCTTTCTGTTTTAGCACATGTGAAAACATTAGAAATCGAGGTGAAGAGCGTGGATGGTGTACGAATTGTTAACGAATTTCCCGATGTCTTTCCAGAAGAATTGCCTGGATTACCGCCATCAAGAGCAGTGGAGTTTCAGATCGATTTAGTGCCAGGAGCTGCACCTGTAGCTCGCGCACCTTATCGACTCGCACCTTCTGAAATGCAAGAGTTGCAGAATTAACTACAAGAACTGCTAGATCGTGGATTTATCCAACGAAGTTCATTACCTTGGGGCGCACCTGTTTTTTTGTGAAGAAGAAGGACGGATCTTCCGCATGTGTATCGATTATCGTGAGCTGAACAAGTTGACGATCAAGAATCGGTATCCCCTTCCCCAAATTGACGATCTTTTCGATCAGCTGCAAGGATCAAGCATTTACTCTAAGATCGATTTATGATCCGGTTATCACCAGTTGAGGGTGAAGGAGAGTGATGTGATGAAAACTGCGTTCAGAACCCATTATGGTCATTATGAGTTTCTTGTAATGTCATTCGGTTTAACCAACGCACCTGCCATGTTTATGGATCTCATGAATCGTGTATGCAAGCCATACCTGGATAAGTTCGTTATCGTATTCATAGATGATATCCTCATCTACTCCAAACGTGAAGAAGAACATGAGCAACATCTTCGACTAGTGCTTGAACTCTTGAGACCAGAGCAACTCTATGCCAAATTCTCCAAGTGTGAGTTTTGGTTAAAGGAAGTTCAATTTCTGGGTCATATTGTGAGCGATCAAGGTATCAAAGTTTATCCCATAAAGATTGAAGCTATCAGCAAGTGGGAAACCCCCACTACTCCAACTCATATCCGCCAATTTTTAGGTCTCGTCGGTTACTACCGAAGATTTATTGAAGGTTTCTCTCTGATTGCGCGTCCTTTGACCACGCTGACTCACAAAGGGAAAAAGTTCGTTTGGGAAATCGAACAAGAATCAGCATTTCAAACCCTGAAGCAGAAATTGACCACCGTGCCTATCTTATCACTTCCTGAAGGCAGTGACGACTTCGTCGTGTACTGCGATGCCTCGAAAAATAGTTTTGGTTGTGTATTGATGCAAAGAATGAAGGTCATTGCTTATGCTTCTCGTCAACTGAAGATTCACGAGCGAAACTACACTACTCACGATCTTGAACTTGGAGCCATTGTTTTTGCGATCAAATTGTGGAGAAACTATCTTTATGGAACTAAAAGTACTATCTTCACCGACCATAAAAGCCTCCAACACATATTCGATCAGAAACAACTGAACATGAAACAGCGATGATGGATCGAGACGCTGAACGACTATGATTGTGAACTTCGTTACCATCCTGGCAAGGCCAATGTTGTAGCCGATGCTTTGAGCCGAAAGGAAAGGATGGCACCTCGTCGTGTTCGGGCCCTGAACATCACCATTGATTCGAATCTCAATAGCCAGATCCGAGTAGCCCAAGATGAGGCTCTCAAAGAGGAGAATATTTCTCACGAACACTTGAACATTCTCGTCTCTTGATTCGAGGTTAAGGAGACTGGACTCCGATACTTCACCGAAAGAATTTGGGTGCCTAGTTATGGGGATTTGCGAAGCCTCATTCTAGATGAAGCCCACAAGTCAAGATATTCGATTCATCCAGGAGCCAGTAAAATGTACCAATATCTCAAGGAACAGTATTGGTGGCCTAATCTTAAGAAGGATGTTGCAACTTATGTTGGGAAGTGTTTGACTTGTTCAAAGGTTAAGGCCGAATATCAAAGGCCATCTGTGTTACTTCAACAACCGGAAATCTCGCAATGGAAGTGGGAAAGGATAACGATGGACTTCATTATGAAACTACCAAAGACGGTGGGCGGATACGATACCATATGGGTTATCGTTGACCGTCTTACCAAATCTGCACACTTCTTAGCCATGAAAGAAATGGATACGATGGAGAAACTCGCTCAACTATACATAAAGGAAATTGTATCTCATCATGGTGTGCCCTTATCGATTATTTCAGACCGAGATGCCCGTTTTGCTTCCAGATTTTGGCCTTCTTTGCAAGAAGCCTTGTGTAAGACCCGAATATTTATCTTGTATACTTGTGTATTATGGTGTTCAAGGGTTTGGGTTTTATTGTATATAAATTAAAATGCAAAAGAAACTGTTCCAGTAGGATCGCGCGCCGCGCGGGTTTGGGGCGCGCCGCGCCATTTGGCGCTGACAGAATCCTTTGTTTTAATTGGTTTAAATGAAGGGTATTTGGGTAATTTCACTTGGGGCCGGATTTGTGAGCCATATTAGCTGGTTTGGATCAGTTTTGGATGATATTCACATCCATTCATCACTCTCAAACTATTTTAGAGAGAGAGAGAGATTCTAGAGAGAGATTTAGGGTTTTGGTGAAGAAGGAGGCAGAATTTATCAAAAGCTCGAGTTCTAAAGTTGTTCCTTTCGTTCCTAGCTACGTTGTGGTAGTATTGGTAAGCTCAAACTCCGAATTTCATTTATTGGATTTGTTATTCTAGTTAGGGTTTTGAGTTAGTTTGATGAAAAACCCTTTTAGATGATGAAATGGGTTTAGTGATGCTAGTAATTGGGTTTATTGTTAATTGTTGGTGGATTTTGGGTTGGTGAACTAATTGGCCATGTTTAGGACTTGAAATTGAGTTTAATCACTTAAGTTGGTGATTATGGAAGTATTGAAACCCATTTAAGGTTATTTGGTTGACTAATTGTGACTTTGGGTCAAATTAGGGTTTGGTGGTGATTATGACCCATTTTGGCGATTTAATGAGGTTTATAAACTTGAAATGGATTAAGTTGAAGTATAAAATCAAGTTAAAAGTGTTTTGGTGTCAACACTTGTAAATGGTGAGATTTTGACCTTATGGGTCAAAATTAGGGTTTAAGTGTCAAAATGGGTATGACACGTGTTTAACACTTGAGTTCGGGTTTAATTGGCGTATTAGGACCATTCTCACTTGTGTTAGTGATTATTGGTTAGTTTTGGGCACGGTTTGTACTTGGTAGTGCATTTGGGTCAAATTTGCACTAAGTGTCGAATTGGGTTGATTTGTAAATCCACTCTAAGTGTATTGTTGTAATTGTGATAATGGAATAGGTATTTTCCATTGGCGAGTTGCGGTTTACTTGGAAGCTTTCTTCAAGACTTCAAGGTGAGTGTTAATATCCTATGTGCATATGTATGTGTAGGATGGGTGCGGGTCGGGTGAAGTGGTTCTCGGTTATAGAGCTCACTTCACATATAGGTGGATTTGATAGACTTGCGTTTATATCCAATTGGCACGGTTGTGCGTTTTGGTTAACCACCTTTGGCGAGGTACACGTTTTGTGTGTACACTATCACACGTGGTTGTGATGTGGATGATATAACCCCAATGGCGAAGGGTTTTGAGTTGGAGAAGTGAATCGCGTGTAGTTCGGATTCACGATGACGCGTGTAGTTCGGTCATCTTATCTAAATGAATCTCGTGTAGTTCGGATTCATGGTGACTCGTGTAGTTCGGTCATCTTATTGAGGTAGTAATCTCGTGTGGTTTCGGATTACTAAGGCTCGTGTAGTTCGGCCAACCTCGATGTTGTGAAGATAGTAATCTCGTGTGGTTTCGGATTACTAAGGCTCGTGTAGTTCGGCCAATCTTCATTGTGGTACTTGGTTCTCGGTATTGGGTTAAGGTGTTAACCTTGTTCGTTTATATTGTTATATATTAATGTATTGCTGTGTTGTAGCTAACCCTCCGGGTGTAGCTATTTGGCGTTGTTCACATCGTCGTTGGTGAACTTATATTGTTGTTGTATCTTTAGCTCGTTGCTTAGAGATCGTACGGTATGCTTAGTCTAGTGCTTTATATATGGATGCCTCGGTATGCGGTAATTGTTATTTTGTGGCGTGTCCATTTTATACATATATATGTATGTAGTATATTATCATTCACTAAGCGTTAGCTTACCCTCTCGTTGTTGACTCTTTTTTATAGATTGCATGCGGATGGTGGCTCGGGTAAGCGCGAGGATTAGAGGACTTGCATAATTTGCGTAGAAGGCTTGCTTTTGGATTTATTAGGATTGGGTAGCGTATCCCCAATCCCCATGCTCGGCTTTGTTTTGTATTAAAAGTCTTATGGTCGAAAATTGTATTTTGATACTTAAAGGGTAATTTGGGTCGATGTGGGCCCCGCTTCGTAAACATAATTTTATTAATAGAACGTGCTAGTTTTTATATATGGAACATGGGGTTAAAAGCGTTACGCCTAAATATGTCGGGAACTAGTC
This sequence comes from Rutidosis leptorrhynchoides, assembly GCF_046630445.1. Lineage (NCBI taxonomy): Eukaryota > Viridiplantae > Streptophyta > Magnoliopsida > Asterales > Asteraceae > Rutidosis > Rutidosis leptorrhynchoides. Next base: position 305,358,206 of record NC_092334.1, read on the forward strand.
AAACATTTTCGCATTTAAAGACTTTCCGGACAGTCAGGTTTGGCGCGCCGCGCGGCCTATATGGCGCGCCGCGCCAGGTGGCAGTTCAGCAAATTTTTTTTTAATTTGTAAATTTAACGCGGTTTAATGCGGGTTGGTTTGGGTTGTTACAAGTGGTATCAGAGCATGGTCTAAGGGATTTAGGTGACTTGAGATAGGTGCCTACACTTAGACTTGTGTGTGCTTAAATTATTGCGGGACTTGTAGGATTACGGGTCGAAATGGGGTTGGTTAGTGCCTTGGCTATAGGTTGACTAACGTTTATATTAGTAATGCGGATATTATTAATATGTTGTTGTGTTGTGATAATAATTCTCGCGTGTGTTTGTACCGCGTAGAATTTTGGCTGTGTTTGTGTATATCATCGAGCGAGACGGTCGTTGTACTAACGAGTCGATGCGGCATGTGTGCATAATAAGAACTTGCAAACCTTATTACGGGTGCAAATCGTGTCTAACAAGTGATGTACGATGAGTGTTTAGCAAGATGGGGCTGTGTCGTGCGTACGGTTTTACACGTTCGTGGACTAATCGTTTTGCATTCTTTAGAATGACGACGCGAAACGAGACCGAGGCGAATGACGCGGAGTTTAACACTAGAGTTGCGGCCGCCGTTGCGGAGCAAATGGGTGCGTTAGAAGAAAGAATGGAAAGGAGGTATTCCGAACTTCAAAGTAGTGGTGAAATGGAGCGTAATCTTAAGAGCTTCATGAGGACTAAACCCCCGATGTATGACGGAAAGTCGGATCCTTTAGTAAGCACAACTTGGATTTCGGACGTCGAAGGGTGTTTCCGTACTATTGATTGCCCTCCTGAGAGAAAGACGAGACTCGCTACGAGTTTGTTGCGGGGTAGGGCAAGGGATTGGTTGGATGGTAAGATTGATCTTGTCGGTGGTAAGACGTTTATGGCTTTATCGTGGGACGACTTTAAGGAGGAATTCTTTGAGGAGTTCCGGACTTCGGCCGATTTGTGGGAATTGCGTAATGAGTTGCGAAATTTGCGACAAGGATCTATGGATTTGAGTACTCTCAAGACGACCTTTATGGCGAAGGCTCGTTTTTGTCCGGAGTATTTAGGGAATGATCGTTTGTTGATGGGAGATTTCTATCGGACCTTGAATGATGACTTGAAAAGTAAAATTAGCCGGGGTCAAGCGAAATCGTTTTCGGAATTATTCGACTTGGCTAGAGGTTTCGAGTCGTATTCACGATCAAAAAAGGGTGAACCTTCAAGTGAGCGAAGGGACATTTCTTATGGTGCTCCGAGTAAGAGGGCTAAGGGTCCGAGTGTGAGCACGGGTGGTACGCGAACGGGTATGTCGGATTCTAGTGTGGCTAGATGTTACAATTGTGGCGTGAGGGGTCACAAGTCTTGGGAATGTTCGGTACCAAAGGGTGATGGTATGGTGTGCTTCAATTGCCAAAAAGAAGGACATCGTAAGTCGGAATGTCCCAAGTTAGCGGGGACGGGTGCGGCCAGGAGACGTTAAGGTACGTTTAATTTTGATAAATATGTCTTTTGATTATTTATTAAATGCCGTTTGAGTTTGAGTTGCGTGCCTCTGTTGTGCATGTTATGCCATGGGTGACGTTCCTAATGGAAGTACCCTATGTTGATGTTTGATTGACGGGCGAAGGGCGTAAGACTTGGCGTAACCAAGCATTCCTTAATATTTGGGAAACGTTTCTACCAAGCCACGGAAATGGTTTTGGTGTTTGGTTGTTAAGCGCGTGTTCGCTTTTATGTCGAAGTGACGAATCATGAGGTTAGTCGGTTGGTTGGAACCCTTGAGATCGAGTGTTTTAAATCTCGATGTGTGTTGGTAATGGAGTCTTTATGACGCGACATTAGGTGCCTCTTTTATACCTACTAGCGTGGTGTTCGACTCCGATTGTGTTGCGGTACACTTTTCGTACAAAGTGTTTAAGGGCTGGTTAAAATCCTTCGTGTGCTCAAGGTTGGAGCAAGATGTGGTAATGGGTCGTGTGAGCCCAATTGTTGGTAAAGTCTACCTGTGGTAGCATTGTGCGGTTGTACGAGTTGTGGATATGGAACGTGGTTCTAAGTGGGGGAGTTACACTCCCGCACGAGGAAGTTTTAGTGTAAGATTTCGGATGATGCTATTGATAGATCCGGAAAATGTTGTCGAGACCTGGTTGGGTCGATTTGTGGTAGAGTACAATTTCGCATAAATTGTACTTATGGTTTGGATTTGAATCATCACCGAGGTGGTAACGTGGTAAATCTCGTTGAGAGATAATGGACGTGTTTGGCGAGCAAGGTGAAATCCTCCGGTTAAGGGATGTGTGTGTCGGGTTCTCTTGTGGAGAATTATTGTTTGGTACCTATGTTTGGTATAGGTGGTTCTTGCTCGATTATGGTATGGTTGTTTGATGAAGCATGATCTTTAGGGTCCGCTGACTTCATCATGGGAATACGTGATTGGTTGAGCATGACTTTCGGGGTCCGCTGACTTCATCATGAGCGTGGTGTTATATCGGTGAAGCATGATCTTCGGGTCCGCTGACTTCATCCGGTGTTGTGATTGGTGGAGCATGACCTTCGGGGTCCGCTGACTTCATCATGAGCGTGGTGTTATATCGGTGAAGCATGATCTTCGGGTCCGCTGACTTCATCCGGTGTTTTGATTGGTGGAGCATGACCTTCGGGGTCCGCTGACTTCATCAAGGGAGTAGTGTTATATCCGTATGGTGTAACACTATCGGGAAATGCGAGTACCGGTGGGAAATGCGAGTACCATTCCTATGTTGAGATTGTGAATCGCGTGTGGTTTCGGATTCACGATGACGCTTGTGGTTTCGGTCATCTTAACTAAATGAATCTCGTGTAGTTCGGATTCATGGTGACTTGTGTAGTTCGGTCATCTTATTGAGGTAGTAATCTCGTGTGGTTTCGGATTACTAAGGCTCGTGTAGTTCGGCCAACCTCGATGTTGTGGAAGTGAATCTCGTGTAGTTCGGATTCACAAATGACTCGTGTGGTTTCGGTCATTGTATTGAGGAGTGAGTCTCGTGTAGTTCGGATTCACAATTGACTCGTGTAGTTCGGTCATTCCTCCGGGATAGTGACTCTCGTATAGTTCGGATTCACTATGGCGCGTGTAGTTCGGCCATTCACGATTGTTGTTGTGGTGAAGGTAGTGAGTCGCGTGTAGTTCGGATTCACTAGGGCGCGTGTGTTTTCGGCCAGCCTTCGTGTCGTGTGATCTATTGGTTGTTTGATACACCAATGGTAGGGTCGTAAGGACCTTGTTGCGGGAACTATCGGTCGTTTTATACGTCGATGGTGGGGTCGTGAGGACCATGTTGTGGGATTAGTGAGGCGATAGCCGTGTTTCGCTCACATGTTTGTTACGGGTGTGACGATGGTTGATTTCGTACACCTTGGGTTTTGCGTTTCCATAGTCGTTTTGGGCGCTATCGGTTCTAGCTGTTGGATTATGATGTTACAGTAGTTGTGTATTGGTCGTATGGCGCACTACAAGGGATGTTTAGTGATTGGTGTAATCCGTAAGAGTTCGTTTGGTTCGGTCTTCATCGTTTCGGGTTGTTGACCTTAGGTCGATATTTGGTTGTTTTTTTTAGCATTGTACTTGGAAAGGGTACACTATAGGGTTGATATCTCGGTTCGAGATTGATTGAGTTTCCCGATGTGAGGGATTGAGCATGGTATTAGTGCTCGGATTGTGATTTGTTAAATCGCGTGTGACGATTTTGGTTGTTAGAGGTGATTCATTGGGAAGAGTTGCCTAGGAAAGTCGGATTGGGACGTATGTTTAAGGACCGTGGAGTGTGGTCCGTTTGGTTAAGTGACAAGGATCACGAGGACGTGATCGAGTTTAAGTGGGGGAGAGTTGTAAGACCCGAATATTTATCTTGTATACTTGTGTATTATGGTGTTCAAGGGTGTGGGTTTTATTGTATATAAATTAAAATGCAAAAGAAACTGTTCCAGTAGGATCGCGCGCCGCGCGGGTTTGGGGCGCGCCGCGCCATTTGGCGCTGACAGAATCCTTTGTTTTAATTGGTTTAAATGAAGGGTATTTGGGTAATTTCACTTGGGGCCGGATTTGTGAGCCATATTAGCTGGTTTGGATCAGTTTTGGATGATATTCACATCCATTCATCACTCTCAAACTATTTTAGAGAGAGAGAGAGATTCTAGAGAGAGATTTAGGGTTTTGGTGAAGAAGGAGGCCGAATTGATCAAAAGCTCGAGTTCTAAAGTTGATCCTTTCGTTCCTAGCTACGTTGTGGTAGTATTGGTAAGCTCAAACTCCGAATTTCATTTATTGGATTTGTTATTCAAGTTAGGGTTTTGAGTTAGTTTGATGAAAAACCCTTTTAGATGATGAAATGGGTTTAGTGATGCTAGTAATTGGGTTTATTGTTAATTGTTGGTAGATTTTGGGTTGGTGAACTAATTGGCCATGTTTAGGACTTGAAATCGAGTTTAATCACTTAAGTTAGTGATTATGGAAGTATTGAAACCCATTTAAGGTTATTTGGTTGACTAATTGTGACTTTGGGTCAAATTAGGGTTTGGTGGTGATTATGACCCATTTGGCGATTTAATGAGGTTTATAAACTTGAAATGGATTAAGTTGACGTATAAAATCAAGTTAAAAGTGTTTTGGTGTCAAAACTTGTAAATGGTGAGATTTTGACCTTATGGGTCAAAATTAGGGTTTAAGTGTCAAAATGGGTATGACAAGTGTTTAACACTTGAGTTCGGGTTTAATTGGCGTATTAGGACCATTATCACTTGTGTTAGTGATTATTGGTTAGTTTTGGGCACGGTTTGTACTTGGTAGTGCATTTGGGTCAAATTTGCACTAAGTGTCGAATTGGGTTGATTTGTAAATCCACTCTAAGTGTATTGTTGTAATTGTGATAATGGAATAGGTATTTTCCATTGGTGAGTTGCGGTTTACTTGGAAGCTTTCTTCAAGACTTCAAGGTGAGTGTTAATATCCTATGTGCATATGTATGTGTAGGATGGGTGCGGGTCGGGTGAAGTGGTTCTCGGTTATAGAGCTCACTTCACATATAGGTGGATTTGATAGACTTGCGTTTATATACAATTGGCACGGTTGTGCGTTTTGGTTGACCACCTTTGGCGAGGTACACGTTTTGTGTGTACACTATCACACGTGGTTGTGATGTGGATGATATAACCCTAACGGCGAAGGGTTTTGAGTTGGAGAAGTGAATCGCGTGTAGTTCGGATTCACGATGACGCGTGTAGTTCGGTCATCTTATCTAAATGAATCTCGTGTAGTTCGGATTCATGGTGACTCGTGTAGTTCGGTCATCTTATTGAGGTAGTAATCTCGTGTGGTTTCGGATTACTAAGGCTCGTGTAGTTCGGCCAACCTCGATGTTGTGAAGATAGTAATCTCGTGTGGTTTCGGATTACTAAGGCTCGTGTAGTTCGGCCAATCTTCATTGTGGTACTTGGTTCTCAGTATTGGGTTAAGGTGTTAACCTTGTTCGTTTATATTGTTATATATTAATGTATTGTTGTGTTGTAGCTAACCCTCCGGGTGTAGCTATTTGGCGTTGTTCACATCGTCGTTGGTGAACTTATATTGTTGTTGTATCTTTAGCTCGTTGCTTAGAGATCGTACGGTATGCTTAGTCTAGTGCTTTATATATGGATGCCTCGGTATGCGGTAATTGTTATTTTGTGGCGTGTCCATTTTATACATATATATGTATGTAGTATATTATCATTCACTAAGCGTTAGCTTACCCTCTCGTTGTTGACTCTTTTTTATAGATTGCATGCGGATGGTGGCTCGGGTAAGCGCGAGGATTAGAGGACTTGCATAATTTGTGTAGAAGGCTTGCTTTTGGATTTATTAGGATTGGGTAGCGTATCCCCAATCGCCATGCTCGGCTTTGTTTTGTATTAAAAGTCTTATGGTCGAAAATTGTATTTTGATACTTAAAGGGTAATTTGGGTCGATGTGGGCCCCGCTTCGTAAACATAATTTTATTAATAGAACGTGCTAGTTTTTATATATGGAACATGGGGTTAAAAGCGTTACGCCTAAATATGTCGGGAACTAGTCAAACATTTTCGCATTTAAAGACTTTCCGGACAGTCAGGTTTGGCGCGCCGCGCGGCCTATATGGCGCGCCGCGCCAGGTGGCAGTTCAGCAATTTTTTTTTTTATTTTGTAAATTTAACGCGGTTTAATGCGGGTTGGTTTGGGTTGTTACACCTTGGGGACTCGCCTCGACATGAGTACTGCGTATCACCCATAGACCGACAGACAAAGCGAACGTACGATTCAGACTTTGGAGGACATGTTGCGTGCTTGTGTTATTGATTTCGAAAAGGCTTGGGAAAGACATTTACCGCTAGCCGAGTTCTCTTACAACAATAGTTATCATTTAAGTATTAATGCCGCACCTTTCGAAGCGTTGTATGGCCGCAAATGCCGTTCTCCTATTTGTTGGGCCGAAGTAGGCGAAAAAAATCACTGGACCTGAGGTAGTCCATGAAACAACTGAGAAGATTGCCCAAATTCAAGCGAGACTCAAGACTGCCCGTGATCGCCAAAAGAGTTATGCCGACTTTAAATGTAAAGACTTCGAATTCAACGTGGGTGACCGTGTAATGTTGAAGGTCGCACCTTGGAAAGGTGTGATCCGTTTTGGAAAATGTGGGAAGCTCAACCCGCGATACATTGGTCCTTTTGAAATCTTGGAACGTGTTGGACCCGTTGCTTACCGTCTGGATCTTCCGACTCAATTGAGCTCCGTTCATCCTACCTTTCACGTATCTAATTAGAAGAAGTGTCTTGCTGAACTAGAACTTGTCATACCACTGGAAGAACTTACGATTGATGACAAACTCCACTTTGTGGAAGAACCCGTCAAAATTATGGACCGTGAGGTCAAAACTTTGAAACGCAACAAGATTCCGATCGTCTGAGTACGATAGAATGCCAAACGAGGACCTGAGTTTATCTGGGAACGAAAGGATCAAATGATGCAAAAGTATCCTCACCTTTTCCCAACTCCTCCATCTACCTCAGCTTAAAATTTCGGGACGAAATTTTCTTTAACAGGTGGGTAATGTAACGACCCTGGATTTTCCAACGTATAATTAATAATATTTATTATTAATACTTGCGCTTTAATAAATGTATTTTTATACATTTTACTTGTTACCGTATTTGACTTTTCATGGCTCGACTCGTCTATTCGACACGTACTTTTCACGAATAATATTTTGAATATTATTTACATTCATGATTAATTATTATTAATCATTTTTAATTAACTAATGTAACTAGTTAATTACTTTGGCTTTATTTATTTAATTGTTGCATAGTTACATGGACTTGTACTTGGGCTTATATATTTAGACTTGGAAGCCCACCCTACTTACTTAATGGACTACTTGTAAGCCCACTTTTATGCTAGTAACTTATTAATGTTAAGCATGGATTAATTAGTTAATGAGGAGACAAATTATTCAAGCATGCAAGACCATTTCTCCATACATTTAACTTAATACCTCTTCTTAGCTTACACCTTCATCCCATACTTGAAAGTGAGCAATTTGACTTCCCCATTTGGTGCCAAAACCGTCGGCCAAAGTAGCATGGGAGGGAGTTCACATTTTCATTTTTTGGTTACTTATTTGCAAGTATTCTTTCATTTTCCACACACACATACTTGCACTTCTCTTTTTTCTCATCTTTTCTCTCAAACTTTGTAAGTAATAAACTTATTTTCTTTCTTTTCTTTCCTTTGAATTCCTGTTCCATCATCATCATTTATTAGTTACTTGTTGTTTGTTGTTGTTAAATATCATGTTCTCTAACTTGTATCTTCATGTAATCTTGTTACTTCCATCTTTGTTTGATAAGAAAACAAGAATAAGGATCTAACTTCTATAACTTATGGTTCTACAATTAAGATGTTATAAAGATCTAAAACTCATAAGCCTTGAGAGCTTACTTGTGTTCATGTTTTGTAGACTTGAAGTTTATTTCCTTAAGATCCATACTTTGATTTGAATCTTCTCAAGTATGAAACAAACATGAACATAATACTTGTAACTTTAGTTTATTTCTTCATTTTATTTATTTAAAGTTGTGATGTTGTTAATTTGGTCAAGTATTACTAGTTAAACTTGATCTCATATTTCTTGAAACTAAAGTTAAACTTTGTAAGTTCAAGAACATGGAAGTATAAATTTCTAGTTATAACTTCATACACTTATATTAGATCTAAGTTTCTATAGCTTATGGTCTTCTAATTTTGTCTAAAACAAGAGCTTATGAGCTTACATACATTTTACAAGATTGAAATCTAAGTTTCATAACTTATGGTTTTATTAAAGTAAAGATCCAAGTTCTATAACTTAGGATCTAACTTAAGAACACTAGATCTAGACTTTTTAGTCTAGGATCTTCAATATCTAACTAATATCTAAGATCTACAACTTAGGATCTTGTTTATTTAGTTTACTTTCAAGTTTGTAGCTTAATATTACTATTATAACTCATGTATGTGTCGGATCTAAGATCTTGATGTAACTTTGGTTCATCAACCTTCATACAACTCTTAAGTGAGTTGTGCTACATATCTTAGACTTATACTAGTGTCATGACGGTCAAAAATTGGTAAAAATGATGCAAACACATCAACGAGTTGTACACTTGCAGCTATAAGCATCAAGGATGAGAACCAAGATGAGCATCAAGCACCAAGAACCCACTGGAACACTTTGTTTGCTGTTTTCTGGGTCTGATCAATAACCTGGGCTACTGTAAAATTTGATTTCTAGTTATTTCGGTTCATGTAGATGATTTTCCGTTTAGGCCTCGTCTTAATCCGAGTTACGGTTTAGGATTTATGGCCTTCCGAAAGTCACTACACCCTTTTAACGTTGTGCTGAAATTTCTGACCTACTCGCACTTAAACCGTCGCCACGGTCAAATGAAGACGCGTTTAGTTCTGGAAATTAGTCAGAAACTAGGGGACTCATATATGGAGCCATGGCCACTGGTCTCACCTCATTTCAGTTTGTATAGAGGTCGTGGCGACTGAACGAATTCAACCTTTATTTCAAACTCTTTTCTTGATTGAAACTTACTTTACCCTTTTTGATTAATGATGAATGATGATGATACTTAAGACCTAATTTACATACTTTTAAACCTTTGGAAACGATTTACTGACTTAGTAACTTTTGACTTAGGTTGAGGACCTTTCGGACCAACTACTTGTGTAACGACCCTGGATTTTCCAACATTTATTTATTAATAATTATTATTATTAATACGTGTGATTAAACGAATGTATGTTATTACATTTGCATGTTACCATGATTGCCCGTACATGACTTTAAATGCCCGAAACGTCTTTGTGACACACGAAACTTTCACGAATAATATTTTTAGATATTATTTGCATTCATGATTAAGTTTATTAATCATTTTAATTAACTAAAGTTATTAGTTAATTACTTGGGCTTTATTTGGATTTAATTGTTAATTAATAGAACTTGGGGTTGATTAATTTTTGTGGACTCTTGAACATGGGCTTATGAGCCCACCCTACCTTTTAAATGGACTTAGTTAGCCCATGTCATTCACTTATAAGTATCACTTAGGAGTGTAACTAGTTAGTTAATACATGAAGGAATCTAGTTACCATAATCCCCATGCACTTACACCAAATAACCAACTTTTGTGCCAAAATCATACAAGGGACTAGTGTGTATTCTTCCCTTCCTTTTTTTGCAGCAGGCCGTAGGCCAAGGGTGTATGGGGAGAGGCTTTGCTTGCAAATTTTGTTAACTTATTCATTGTAACACTTCACTTTTCACACACACACAAAATACCTTTCAATTTTCACTCAAACTTTCTCTCTTTTCTCTAATACTTGTAAGTAACTTGGGACTTTTCTTCTTCCTTTCTTGTTTACAAAAACCGAACCTAGTAACCTTAAATCATCATCATCTTTTGTTACTTGTTGTTTGATTACTTGTTTGTTAATTGTTACTTACTAGTTGTAGTTACTTACTTGGTTTCAAAAATCAAACTACATAGTTTCATTCTTCTTCTATCTTGTAATTACAAGAACACTCAAGAACATAAACTTACTAGTTTATGATTCTAAATTACTTGTTTTAAAAGATTTAGAGTTCATGTGTTGCAAATCATACTTGTAAGTCATGTTATAAAACTTTAAAGTTTACTCTCTTAAAGATCAAACTTTGGTTTGAATCTTTAAAGTATGATCAACAATGAACTAGTTACTTACTTATTTAGTTTATTACTTCATTTCTTGTACATTTAAATTCATGCTTGTTGTTGTTGGTCAAGTACTACAAGTTAGTCTTGATCTAATACTTTCTTGAAACTTAAAGATAACTTTAAAGATTCAAGAACATGGAAGTGTAACTCTTTATTTATAACTTTACATTCTTGTGTTGGATTTAACTTAATAACCTTAGATCTAGACTTTTGGGTCTTGGATCTTCAAGATCTAACTAAGAACTATGTTCTACATCTTAAGATCTTGATTAGTTAGTTTACTTTCAAGTTTGTAACTTGTTATTACTTTTACATTTCATGTATGTGCTAAATCTAAGACTTTGATGAAACTTTGGTTCATCAAAACACTTGCAACACTTAAGTGAGTTGTGCTTCATGTCTTAGACTTGCACTTGGGTTATGATGGTCAAACCATGGTAAAGATGATGTAAACACATCACAGAGTTGTACACTTGAAGCTATATGTATCAAGGATGAGAACCATGATGAACATCAAGCACCAAGACCACCGGAACTCACTTTTACCTTCCTGTTTTCTGTTTACAGCCCTCTGTCCTACTGTTTCTGTAACAGACCAGTAGACCTGGGCTACTGAGACCTTTATTTTCAAATATATCTTTTTTAGTAGATAACTTTTCATATAGGACTCGTCTTAATCCGAGTTACGGTTTAGGATTTATGGCCCTCCGATCGTCACTATGTCCTTTAACGTTGTGCAGAAATTTCGGACCTACTCGCACTTAGACTGTCGCCACGGTCAAACGAAGACGATTTTTCTTCTGTAAATTTTACCACACTTAATGGACTCATATACGGAGCCATGGCCACTGGTCTCACCTTAATTCAGTAAGGGTAGAGGCTTTGGTGACTGATCGAAGTCAGCCTTTGTTTTAAACTACTTTCATAAACGAAACTTACTTTACGCCTTTTGTTTGATGATGAATGATGATGACCCTTAAGACCTTATTTACATACTTTTAAACCTATTCGGTCGATTTACTGACTTAGTACTATTTGACTTAGGTTGAGGACTCGTTGTACCTTTCGGACCGATTACCTGCACACTTTTCCCGACTCGACTTTACGACTACTTTATCATTGTGAGTTATAGCATTCCCTTTTTACTTTAACATATTTTGGGAACTGAGAATACATGCGGATTTTATGTTTTAAATACTAGGCACGAGTACTTAAACTTATATATGTGTGGGTTATACAACGGCATAAACTTTCCCTTTAGCTCGGTAACGTTTAATCATTGGTTTTTGAACCGTGAACGCGAATCTTAGATATGGATCCATAGGGTTTGACATCCCCACTCGGGCTAGTAGTGCTAGCATTTAACGAGTGTTTAATACTTCGTAAACATACGCACTTGCCAAGTGTACTTTCAGGGGTATAAACGTTAAGTTAGTTACCGGGTGCCCACGGTTGAACATATACTCAAACATACTGATTTGGATTACTGTTTTGAAACGCTCTTTGTAGCACTGAAATCTCGTGGCCTACTTACATTACTGTTATACTTAAACTATAGCTCACCAACCTTTGTGTTGACATTTTTAAGCATGTATTTCTCAGGTGCTTGAGGTTAGCTTCCGCTGTGTACTAGTTGTGCTGTAGACACCCGCTGCTTAGAGTTGTCACCGCATGAACTACTTTACCTTGCATTCAAACTTTAGTACTTTGGAACTATGATTGTAACGACCATTTGGGGTCACATACACTAATTAATTGCTTCTACTTATTGAAGCATGCTTTTGGATTGTAAAACATTTGACGTTAGTTATGACGTCACTTTTATTAATGAATGCAAACTCTTTTTGAAATCGCATATAGTACTTAACCTTGTAATGATCCTGTTGTTGATGGTCCATACATGTTGATTTAGTTCAGGGCGTCACATTTGGTATCAGAGCATTGGTTGTAGGGAATTAGGTTGCATTAGTGAGTCTAAGACCGACCCGAGTAGGATTCACTAATAGGACTAATCTACAACTTGCTAGTTTACTTGTTTCCGCTGAACTTACTGCATGCTGTTGCTTACTTTTACTGCTATATGTCGTATGCTACTATGTGATTTCACTACGGCATGCTATTATTCGCTTTCGATTGCATGCTACTGTGTTATATTACTGCATGTTACTATCCGCCTTTAGCATGTTACCTCGGTATGATACTGTTACTATCGCCATGCTACGTGCTGCTGTAGACAATCTAGGCTGCTGTAGTTGTTATGCCTGATTACACTCTTGCTACATGTCTACTATTCGCTATGCCGACTTGGAGAACCTATCTTTCCCGGTTCAGATGTTTTCCTGAACTACTTTCCCACTCGTCTAGTCCTAAGAACTAGAAGTGTAATCCACCTGTTACTACTGCTCCACCGTTCCGGAGATCGAAACATTACTTCACGCAATCTAGAAGATTGTTCAGTTGTCACATGCCCTGTACGCTTTCATGACCGTCACTCACCTCTTTCATTCTTCACCACTACTCGACGACCTAACGACACTTCTATACTTAGGCATTGGAGAAGCCGGGAAGGCATTCTCCTTTAACAAGGTCATAACATCTTCTACTGATGCACAGTCATACCCAAAGACTTGGGAGTCACCTCGAGACATATTGTATCACTACCTGCTACACGTACAACTCAAAACAATACCCAGATCAAATTTCTAGAAAGGAATCTAACGATGTTACTTGGACCCGAATATATCAAAGAAATTTCAAAGCAATTAGGCATTAATACATGATCTACGGAACCTACGTACCCACATCGAGAAACTGTGAGATTAGTTATGCCGATTCTGTTTGAGATAGCATAATTAAAGCACCATTAGATGAAATTGGGTAGAACTTGAAGTGATCACGATACATTGACCATATGAAGTGATATTGGAATGAACGTACGATTTAGTACAATATAATGACGCCAGGCCAGCGTGATTATATTGAAGTAAATCATGCAGAAGTTCCAATGTTACTACATGAGGAATATGAGGTGATCTAGGGAAAACTTTGGCAGGGATCATTTGAGCATACGCATTATAGCCTGTTAAAAATAGGGAAAGAATAACCACGTAGCCTATATACTGTACAAGAAGGGCCTTGTTTGCAGAATTGAAAACCCGAAAATTTGTTATAGATACCGACACCCTGGATATTTGAGGAAAAGTTCTCATATAGGAAAAACTTTAAAAATTACCTACGGTAAAACAATCGTTATGGAGACTTGCATGGATCCTGATTTTAGTTGGGGTATGTTTCATCACAACGTTTCATTGTCTTTAGGTTGTTTAATACTGGAGCGATAGAAACCTTACGACTAGAACCTTAGTGTTATGACTAATATGCCAATACCAACTATGAGGGTTAAATATTCTATAGGACAAGCAAATAGTAAGATGAGAAAGATAGAGGAATAATTTAAGGTAGTACTTTAAGAATTAACAGGTGGGTCATTTGGAGATGACCTCATATAACCAAACTTGGGAGTTTTAATGTGGTAGTTGAAAAGGATTAGTTACCTACGTACGGGCATATGTTATTTGAGAAGATTGATAGAATTTTTTACAGTAGTACAGTAAGATTTGATTTGGGATGAACTTTAAGATTTACCTAATACTCATCGAGCTAGGAAGCTTTGATGAAATAGTTAGAACGAACTGACTTTCAAGGATGAAAGCGGAATCTATTCATAATGGGAAGAATTTATTTGTATACCTCGCAAGAATGGTGAAACTATTGGGAAGAGAGATGGCCCGAACACTGAACCTTATTAGTTACATGACAACTACCCGAAATCCCACAATGGAAATGGGAAGAAATTCATCACTAAACTACCAGAGACGGTATGCGGTTAGGACACCATCTGGGTTATTACTGACCATCTCGCCAAAACTGCTCACTTTCTAGCCATGAAAGAAACCGATACAATGGACAAACTGGCACAACGATACTTAAAGGAATTGTATTCCGTCACTTCAACAATTCAAATTCTATGTTGAAGAATTCCCAAGAATCTCATTTGATACTCATTCTTACGCAACTCTAAACCCTAACTTATTACGAGAAACTTCTTATTCGATGATAACCACAAAATCATCCTTCTTACTTCGATATTAGTCATACCAGTTCGAAATTTTCCTAAGAACAATGAGTTGTTAACTCTCATCCTCATACTCTCCCATTCGTATCTCACTTATAAGCAACAACTTCACACTTAAGCATTTTTGGTCAAAGGACTTATGTCCTACTATTAGTCGTCAAACACATATAAATTCAATAGTTTTTATTACCTCAAATATCACTCGCAATTTTCAAAAGTCTTTTACTCGATTCTAATCAACCTTTTCCAACTTGTAACCTCCGAAATATGAAATTTTGTTTGCTAAAACTTTACACACATTATTTTTTACTATGCTATCCTCTCAAAGCTTTATAAAAATAAATTTATTCTGTTTGCCATTCATACAAATTTTTGAAATCGTACCCGTTATATAAAATAAAGTAAATGATTACTTTTGACAAATACATATGAAACTTTACTTTCACTTTTACAAATCAAATCTTTCATTTAAAAGGTTTTATACTTTGAACGGTGCGTGTTGTACATAACCCTAATTTACTAAGAACTTCGTTCCTTCTCATACATTGTCACCATAAACAATTTCTATAAAACTTTCGTTGTTTATTATATAAAACTTTTCGTGTTATCTGTATCCAAGTCATCATAAAGGCTTAATAACCGTAAAAATTGAGAGATTCGTGTGTATGTGATAAAGGCACTGACAATCACATCATGCAAGGCCTTCGGGCATCTACTAACACTTACACCATTCAAAATTTCTGCGTTACCCCATGGATCTATTTCACCACACCTGTTGGAACAATGCTCCTTCTTACATAACTCTAAGCCCTGACTCATTCCAAGAAACTCTCATCTAGTGATATTAACACCATCAGTAATCCGACTCTATTATTAGTCACGACCTGTTTGGCACTTTGCAAATTCAAGAAGCAATTGACTTCTCATCCTCGTGCTCTATCTTTCGTACCTCACTTTTAGCAACGGCTTCGCACGTAAATATTTTTGGCCAAAGACTGGTGTCCTGATAATTACCGAAACTACATTTATGTCATTAGTTTTCATTACCTAGTACCTGGTCACCCTATGATTCAAAGCTTTTCCACTCAATCTTTTTCAACTCGCAACCTTTGAAATACGAAAACTGTGATTATCAAAATTTTTACACATTGTTTATTTGCGCGGTCCTCACAAGATTTACAGACAATGAAAATACTAAAAACTTTTCGGTCACTTATACGATTTGTAAAATCATATGTGCATAAATTTATACTTACTTATTTTGATACTAAGTTATATCTGCAAATTATTTAAAACCCGCTCCTTTACCGAGTTATTCAACTTAAGTCAAATGGTTTTGGTGCAAAATAGTACACGTTGTACCTACATCTAAATTTACTAGGAACTTCGTTCCGTTTATGTTGTCACAACAAGCGTTCAAAGGTTTTATCTTCAACACTCCCTTGGTTGATTTTATTAAAGGTTTTCGTATTAGACTACACAACGTATGGATCACACTTTTTCTCGCCCCCTGATAGGGATGAAACTTACTATTAAGATCTTGTTAAAAACTCTTGAGCCACTTTGGATGGCGGTTTTATAAAATTTGTTAAGAAAATCTCTGCACCCATAAAATGTTCTTTTTAAAGTTAGACATGATAAAAACGCGGGCCGATAAACCAGTTTTCTAGGGTACACTCAGTAGTCACCCCATCGTAGGACAGGCACTAGGTGAGTTCCTACTCTTAAAATTTCACGGCTAAACACAACACTCTCGTAAACTTCATCTCTATGAATCAGTATGTTGAGACACAAAAATCATTTTTGGAGATTCTTTTCACTCGGAGTAAACCATTCATTAGGACCAAGGGTTCACGTATCATCTCATCCGTACATCCCCTTAAGTACACGGATAAATTCAGAACGAACCGCTCGAAGAGTTCACTCTCGTTCAACGACCACACCTTACGTGCGACTTTCTTTCAGAAATGTAACATAAGAAACTTTGAGAACCTATAAATCTTGCTACCCCTTGGGAGGGGACTGCTTAAAATATTTATGACACTGATGTGGATACTCTATATATTTTCTTCCTTCATTGGTTGCAACTGTATGTTGCTCTAGTTAATGTTAACCCTAATTTCAACATATAACTGAAAGGATGAAGTTACATTACGGAATTGTGCTTTCATTTCATCCAAGGTTAGGTTCACATGCAGTATGGTAAACTAGGTGATATCCCTCATTGTTCGTTCAGATCGTTCTGAAGACACTATGATTAATTATGGCTTGCAAGTCCGATTGGTCACTTTCAGCTAAAGTTTCAATTCACTTATTCAAATGAAACATTCTTAAATATTGAGTTCTTTATGCCTCTGGCCTCCTTTCAAAATCAAGGGATTAGTACAATCCGTGGCTAACACTATCCAGACTTCAAAACGCATAGTTGTGATCACCATGTTTTCCATCCTACCTGTCAGATTATTATTACGACATAAACGCTCAATGTTTTAAATGAGTTTAGAAACATTCATGATGCATTTCACGCATCTAGCTCACTGAAGATGCCCGTAAGGCTAAATACACCATCTTTCCTTTTGTGGATGTACATTCAGATGACATACTCATGTTAATCAGAAACGAAATTAATTTGTTGATCTCTTTGGACAAGAGACTTAATTAACGGCATGTACCTATCCTCACCTTCATACGTCGAAGTACCTTTCAAGGTAAATAACTTACTTCTGAGCCCACGGGTCTCACGGAACTATGATACGCTCCTTCTTATTCGAATACGGTACCATTATTGGACACTCCTTAAAGATTTCGGGACGAAATTTTCTTTAACGGGTGGGTAATGTAACGACCCTGGATTTTCCAACATTTATTTATTAATAATTATTATTATTAATACGTGTGATTAAACGAATGTATGTTATTACATTTGCATGTTACCATGATTGCCCGTACTTGACTTTAAATGCCAGAAACGTCTTTGTGACACACGAAACCTTCACGAATAATATTTTTAGATACTATTTGCATTCATGATTAAGTTTATTAATCATTTTAATTAACTAAAGTTATTAGTTAATTACTTGGGCTTTATTTAGATTTAAATGTTAATTAATAGAACTTGGGCTTGATTAATTTTTGTGGACTCTTGAACATGGGCTTATGAGCCCACCCTACCTTTTAAATGGACTTAGTTAGCCCATGTCATTCACTTGTAAGTATCACTTAGGAGTGTAACTAGTTAGTTAATACATGAAGGAATCTAGTTACCATAATCCCCATGCACTTACACCAAATAACCAACTTTTGTGCCAAAATCATACAAGGGACTAGTGTGTATTCTTCCCTTCCTTTTTCTACAGCAGGCCGTAGGCCAAGGGTGTATGGGGAGAGGCTTTGCTTGCAAATTTTGTTAACTTATTCATTGTAACACTTCACTTTTCACACACACACAAAATACCTTTCAATTTTCACTCAAACTTTCTCTCTTTTCTTTAATACTTGTAAGCAACTTGGGACTTTTCTTCTTCCTTTCTTGTTTACAAAAACCGAACCTAGTAACCTTAAATCATCATCATCTTTTGTTACTTGTTGTTTGATTACTTGTTTGTTAATTGTTACTTACTAGTTGTAGTTACTTACTTGGTTTCAAGAATCAAACTACATAGTTTCATTCTTCTTCTATCTTGTAATTACAAGAACACTCAAGAACATAAACTTACTAGTTTATGATTCTACCTTACTTGTTTTAAAAGATTTAGAGTTCATGTGTTGCAAATCCTACTTGTAAGTCATGTTAGAAAACTTTAAAGTTTACTCTCTTAAAGATCAAACTTTGGTTTGAATCTTTAAAGTATGATCAACAATGAACTAGTTACTTACTTATTTAGTTTATTACTTCATTTCTTGTACATTTAAATTCATGCTTGTTGTTGTTGGTCAAGTACTACAAGTTAGTCTTGATCTCATACTTTCTTGAAACTTAAAGATAACTTTAAAGATTCAAGAACATGAAAGTGTAACTCTTTATTTATAACTTTACATACTTGTGTTGGATTTAACTTAATAACCTTAGATCTAGAATTTTGGGTCTTGGATCTTCAAGATCTATCTAAGAACTATGTTCTACATCTTAAGATCTTGATTAGTTAGTTTACTTTCAATTTTGTAACTTGTTATTACTTTTACATTTCATGTATGTGCTAAATCTAAGACTTTGATGAAACTTTGGTTCATCAAAACACTTGCAACACTTACGTGAGTTGTGCTTCATGTCTTAGACTTGCACTTGGGTTATGATGGTCAAACCATGGTAAAGATGATGTAAACACATCAAAGAGTTGTACACTTGAAGCTATATGCATCAAGGATGAGAACCATGATGAACATCAAGCACCAAGACCACCGGAACTCACTTTTAACTTCCTGTTTTCTGTTTACAGCCCTCTATCCTACTATTTCTGTAACAGACCAGTAGACCTGGGCTACTGAGACCTTGATTATCAAATAGATCTTTTTGAGTAGATGACTTTTCATATAGGACTCGTCTTAATCCGAGTTACGGTTTAGGATTTATGGCCCTCTGATCGTCACTATGTCCTTTAACGTTGTGCAGAAATTTCTGACCTACTCGCACTTAGACCGTCGCCACGGTCAAACGAAGATGAGTTTGCTTCTGTAAATTTTACCATACTTAAAGGACTCATATACGGAGCCATGGCCACTGGTCTCACCTTAATTCAGTAAGGGTAGAGGCCGTGGTGACTGATCGAAGTCAGCCTTTGTTTTAAACTACTTTCATAAACGAAACTTACTTTACGCCTTTTGTTTGATGATGAATGATGATGACCCTTAAGACCTTATTTACATACTTTTAAACCTATTCAGTCAATTTACTAACTTAGTACTATTTGACTTAGGTTGAGGACTCGTTGGACCTTTCGGACCGATTACTTGCACACTTTTCCCGACTCGACTTTACGACTACTTTATCATTGTGAGTTATAGCATTCCCTTTTTACTTTAACATATTTTGAGAACTGAGAATACATGCGGATTTTATGTTTTACATACTAGGCACGAGTACTTAAACTTATATATGTGTGGGTTATACAACGGCATAAACTTTCCCTTTAGCTCGGTAACGTTTAATCATTGGTTTTTGAACCGTGAACGCGAATCTTAGATATGGATCCATAGGGTTTGACATCCCCACTCGGGCTAGTAGCGCTAGAATTTAATGAGTGTTTAATACTTCGTAAACATACGCACTTTCCAAGTGTACTTTCAGGGGGTATAAACATTAAGTTAGTTACCGTGTGCCTACGGTTGAACATATACTCAAACATACTGATTTGGATTACTGTTTTGAAACGATCTTTGTAGCACTGAAATTTCGTGGCCTACTTACATTACTGTTATACTTAAAATATAGCTCACTAACCTTTGTGTTGACATTTTTAAGCATGTATTTCTCAGGTGCTTGAGGTTAGCTTCCGCTGTGTACTAGTTGTGCTGTAGACACCCGCTGCTTAGAGTTGTCACCGCATGAACTACTTTACCTTGCATTCAAACTTTAGTACTTTGGAACTATGATTGTAACGACCATTTAGGGTCACATACACTTATTAATTGCTTCTACTTAGTGAAGCATGCTTTTGGGTTGTAAAACATTTGACGTTAGTTATGACGTCACTTTTATTAATGAATGCAAACTCTTTTTGAAATCGCATATAGTACTTAACCTTGTAATGATCCTGTTGTTGATGGTCCGTACATGTTGATTTAGTTCAGGGCGTCACAACTTGCTTACTTATATCGTACTGACTTTACTACTTCTCACTGTGAGTTATAGCATCCCTTTTTACTTTAACTATTTTGGGAACTGAGAATACATGCGCATTTTACATTTTACATACTAGGCACCGTGACTTAAACTTTATATATGTGTGGGTTATACAATGGCATAAACTTTCCCCTTAGCTCGGTAACGTTTAGTCATTGGTCTTTGAACCGGTGAACGCGAATCTTAGATATTGATCCATAGGGTTTGACATCCCTACTCGGGCTAGCAGCGCTAGCATTTAACGGGTGTTTAATACTTCGTAAACATATGCACTCGCCAAGTGTACTTTTAGGGGGTGATATACGTTAAGTTAGTTACCAGGTGCCCACGGTTGAACATATACTTTTCATACTATTTTGAACACTGAAATCTTGTGGCCTACCTTACATTACTGTTATACTTAAACTATAGCTCACCAACATTCGTGTTGACATTTTTAAGCATGTTTTCTCAGGTGGTTAGAGGTTTGGTTGCTTCCGCTATTGTAGTATTGCTGTGTAGACACCCGCTGCTTCTGTTAGAGATGTCTCCTCATGAAACATTTATATTGCATTCAAACTATGTTACTTTTGAAACAATGAATTTGTAACGACCTATGGGTCTCGTACTTATGTTAATTGCTTCTATTCATAGAAGCCTACTTTCGTATGTTAAACATTTGACGTTGGTTATGACGTCACCTTTTCTTATGAATGCAAACTTATTTTAAAACAGCATATAGTGTTTAACCTTGTAATGATCCTGTTGTTCATGATCCGTACACGTTCATTTTGTACGGGGCATCACAAATTCACGGTTCCCCCATCCACAACACAAAAGTGGACACACACTTAACAACCGAATACCAAAGCCCACACACATGGCTTGGTAGAAACATTTTCCAAATACCAAGGAATGCTTGGTTGCACCAAGTCTTACGCCCTTCGCCCAACAACCAAAACATCACCATAGGGTAATTTCATTAGGAATGTTACCCATAACAATATCATGCACAACACAATGCATTTAACAAACCCGAACACAAACGGCACATAATAAATATTTAAAGGACATGTTTATTAAAATGAAACGTACCTTAGTATCTCCTTGCCACACCCGTCCCTGCTAACTAGGGACATTCTGACTTATGATATCCTTCCTCTTTTCAATTGAAAGACAGTGCCATCACCCTTTGGCACCGAACATTCCCAAGACTTGTGACCCCTCACGCCACAATTGTAACATCTAGACGCACTAGAATCCGATATACTCGTCCGTATACCACCCGTGCTCACACTTGCACCCTTACTTGGAGCACCATACGAAACAACCCTTCTCTTACTTGAAGGTTCACCAATCTTTGATTGCGAATACGACTCGAAACCCCTAGCCACGGCGAATAATTCTGCAAAAGATTTCGCCTGACCTCTGCTAATTTTGTTCTTCAAGTCATCATTCAAAGTTTGATTGAAATCTTCCATCAACAAATGATCATTTCCCAAATACTCCGGGCAAAAATGAGCCTTCGCCATAAAGGTCGTCTTGAGAGTATTCAAATCCATAGAACCCTGTTGCAAATTTCGCAACTCATTACGCAATTCTGATAAATCGACTGAAGTCCGGAACTCCTCGAAGAATTCCTCCTTAAATTCGTCCCACGATAACCCCATAAACGGTTCTCCACCGACAAGATCAATCTTACCATCCAACCAATCCTTCGCCCTACCCCGCAACAAGCTAGTAGCGAGTCTTGTCCTCTTCTCGGGAGGGCATTCGATAGTGCGAAAACACCCTTTGACATCCGAGATCCATGTTGTGCTTATCAAAGGATCCGGTTTCCCGTCATACATCGGGGGTTTAGTCCTCATGAAGCTATTGTGACAACGTTCCATTTCACCCCTACTTTGAAATTCGGAATACTTCCTATCCATTTCTTCTCGAAACGCACCCATTTGCTGTAGTGACCTGAACTTTTCCATGTTTATATATGTAACGACCCTGGTTTTTCCAACGTTTAATTAATAATATTTATTATTAATGCTTGTGTTTAATGAATGTATTTTTATGCATTTACTTGTTACCGCGATTGACTTTTAAATGCCCGACACGTCTTTGTGACACACGAACTTTTCACGAATAATATTTCGGATATTATTTACATTCATGATTAATTTTTATTAATCATTTTTAATTAACTAAGGTTACTAGTTAATTACTTATGATTAGTGGACTTGGAAGCCCACCCTACATCCTTAATGGACTGGTTAGCCCATATTTATGTAAGTATTACATTAGGTTACAACTAGATAAATTAGCTTAGCAAAGAATCTAGTTACTTGCATATTTCCCACACCATTTTACTTTATTTCCATTCCAAGCTATCACCACCTCCCCATGTTTGAAAGTTGCTTTGATCCCTTCCTCTTTTGCACCCTCTTAGCCGTAGGTTTTGATGGATGGGAGGTGGTTTTGTTTTCAAATTTTATTACTTATTCATTTGTGATACTTCCTCATTTCACACAAACTCTTACTTGCATTCTTTTTCTCTCAAAGATTGTAAGTAACATGAACAATTTCTCTCTTCTTTTTCTCTTCCAAAAACCGAAATTATATACATACATATCATCATCATTTATTTGTTTTGATACTTGTTCCTTGTTATTGTTTAATTACTTGTAGTTGTTGTTGTATCTTTACTAGTAATTAAGAATCAAACTTTCTAGTTTGTTCTTCATTTTATCTTGTTCATACAAGAACATACAAGGACCTAAGCTTTCTAGTTATGGTTCTACACTTAATGTTTCAAAGATTTAAAGTTCATGAGTTGTAAAAACCATACTTGAAGTTCATGTTGTAAACTTAAAGTTTACTTTCTTAAAGATCAAAGCCTTAGCTTGAATCTTTAAAAGTATGAACAACCATGAACTTGCTACTTGTTTATTTAGTTTATTTCTTCATATTATGCACTTTAAATTCGTGTTTGTTGGTTTAATGGTCAAGTATTACAAGTTAATCTTGATCTCATACTTCTTGAAACTAAAAGTTAACTTTATAAGTTCAAGAACATGGAAGTATAACTTTCTAGTTATAACTTCATATGCTTGTGTTAGATCTAAGTTTCTATATCTTATGGTCTTCTTAATTTGTTGTAAATAAGTACTTGTAAGCTTACATACACTTTACAAGATGAAAATCTAAGTTTCATAACTTATGGTTTCATTAAAGTAAAGATTCAAGTGTTATAACTTAGGATTTAACTTAGTAACTTTAGATTTAGACTTTTGGGTCTTAGATCTTCAAGATCTAACTAATAACTATGTTCTAGAACTTAAGATCTTGATTATTTAGTTTACTTTCAAGTTGGTAGCTTAATATTACTTTTAGAGTTCATGTAGGTGTCGGATCTAAGATCTTGATGTAACTTTGGTTCATCAAACTACTTGCAACACTTAATTGAGTTGTGCTAATTATCTTAGACTTACACTTGTGTTATGATGGTCAAAACTTGGTAAAGATGATGTAAACACATCAACGAGTTGTACACTTGAAGCTATATCCATCAAGGATGAGAACCGTGATGAGCATCAAGCACCAAGAACCCACCGAAACACACTGTTTACTGATTTCTATAACTGATCAGAATACTTGATCTTCTGTAATGTTGATTTTAAGTTAGCTCTGTTTGAGTAGATAATTTTTCGTTTAAGACTCGTCTTAATCCGAGTTACGGTTTAGGATCTATGGCCCTCACTATGTCCTTTTAACGTTGTGCTAAAAATTCTGACCTACTCGCACTTAAACCGTCGCCACGGTCAAACAAAGATGAGTTTGCTTCTGGAATTTTTACCACAACTAAAGGACTCATATACGGAGTCATGGCCACTAGCCTCACCTTATTTCAGTAGGTATAGATTCCGTGGTGACTGATCAAATCAGCCTTTGTTTTAAACTCTTTACTTGATTGAAAACTTACTTTACCCTTTTGACTTAATGATGAATGATGATGATAATTAAGACCTAATTTACATACATATAAACCTATTGGAACGATTTACTGACTTAGTAATATTTGACTTAGGTTGAGGACTTTCCGGACCTACATACTTGCTTACTTCCCGACTCAACTTTACTACTACTTTACTACTGTGAGTTATAGCATCCCTTTTTACTTTAACTATTTTGGGAACTGAGAATACATGCGCATTTTATGTTTTACATACTAGGCACGAGTACTTAAACTTTATATATGTGTGGGTTATACGACTGCATAAACTTTCCCCTTAGCTCGGTAACGTTTAGTCATCGGTCTTTGAACCAGTGAACACGAATCTTAGATATGGATCCATAGGGTTTAACATCCCCACTCGGGCTAGTAGCACTAGCATTTAACGGGTGTTTAATACTTCGTAAACATACGCACTCGCCAAGTGTACTTTCAGTGGGTTATAAACGTTAAGTTAGTTACCAAGTGCCCACGATTAAACATATACTTTATCATACTGTTTTGAAACGCTCTTTGTAGCACTGAAATCTCGTGGCCTACCTTACATTACTGTTATACTTAAACTATAGCTCACCAACCTTTGTGTTGACGTTTTAAGCATGTTTTTCTCAGGTGCTTAAGGTTGCTTCCGCTGTTTTACTAGTCATGCCTCGTAGACTTCCGCTGTGCTTTACTAGAGATGTCACCGCATGAAACACTTTATCTTGCATTCAAACTTTAATATTTTTGAAACAATGATTTGTAACTACCTAAGGGTCACGCACTATTATCTTTGCTTCTATTCATAGAAGCATACTTTTGATGTAAAACATTCGACGTTAGTTATGACGTCACCTTTTATCATGAATTCAAACTTGTTTTGAAAACCCATATAGTATTTGACCTTGTAATGATCCTGTTGTTGATGGTCCGTACATGTTGATTTAGTACGGGGTGTCACATTTGGTATCAGAGCATTGGTTGTAGGGAATTAGGATGCATTAGTGAGTCTGGACCGACCCGAGTAGGATTCACTAATAGGACTAATCTACAACTTGCTAGTTTACTTGTTTTCGCAAAACTTACTGCATGCTACTGTTTACTTTTACTGACATATGTCGTATGCTACTACATGAATTCACTACTGTATGATATTATATTCTTTCGATTGCATGCTATTTCGGTACGATTTGTTATTAGTGTCATGATATTTACTTTTATACATGATTTAGACTGTTGTAGTTACTTGACTTAATACGTGCTTGCTTTATGACTTACTGACATGGAAAATTTATTTTTCCTTGTTCAGATGTCGGATATTCCACCTGTCATCATTTTGGACAGTGACTCAGACTCGTCCGCCACTTCACCGACCGTTGTTGCCGATTCCCAGATGCTGTCATCGACGCCCACCAGTGACCCTGGCGCTTCATCCACTGGTGCCAGTAGTCATGCACCTACCCCAGTGGTTACCTCTGACGGAGCTGAGGACCTCCAGGAGATTCCAGCTCCACTTGCCCCCGGACCCTCGGAGCCACAGCACCATCCCGGTGGTGCTGTGATTGCCGCGGATCTTGGGGAAGGTCCAGTCCGTAATGAGCATAACCATTGGTGCCGATGCGCTCCTGATGGACGTCTCGTGCTGATCAGACCCGCCAGATACCGACAGATGATGGCCGCCCGAGGAGATCCAGTACAGCCACCAGTGCAGCCACCTCCACATGATTCGGACGACCCATCCTCCGATGACTCTTTATTCGACGACACCTCCTCAGACGACTCCAGTGATGATGATTCTGATGAGGACCCTGATGATGCACCTGTACAACCACCCTCTACCTCACCGAAGAAGCGGTACCGTTTCGATGGCACCATCATTCCAGGGATTAATGGAGGTCGAGCATTCACTGACGCATATGGTCGGCGTTGTAGGGTTACCGCCCATAAGCGGCTTGTGCCGTATCCTACTAAT
This sequence comes from Rutidosis leptorrhynchoides, assembly GCF_046630445.1. Classification (NCBI taxonomy): domain Eukaryota; kingdom Viridiplantae; phylum Streptophyta; class Magnoliopsida; order Asterales; family Asteraceae; genus Rutidosis; species Rutidosis leptorrhynchoides. The sequence goes on from NC_092334.1 coordinate 305,384,460, forward strand.
CCCTTCATCTGTAAGCCTTATCGCTTCGCAGCCTCTACTTCTGGAGTCGGACCGTCTGCACCACCAGCTCCACCAGCACCACACGTACCTACCGCACCGCCTGTCCCACCATCTCCCTCTGTCGAGGAACTGATGAGGGAGGTGGAGATCCTCCGTGATCGGGTAACTGAGCTCGAGGACTAGATGTCCCACGTATTAGACATCCTATACCCACCTTCACCATAGGACCTTTGTTGTATATTTCATTATGTAATCTAGTTGTAGTTTTATGTTTCACTTATGTATTGTACGAACCTATACAGATGTATGCAACTTATTATTAATGAATGGAACTTTGCGTTATTTAATTCTTGCACGATGTTCTATTTACGTTACTGTATGATGTTTCTGTGGTATTTGTACCTGGTTGCATTACTTAATAAACATGTGATGTGTTGATTCCATGTTGGTTACCATATACTGTATTATTACTATTTGAATACTGGATTTTGACTTGAGTCAAAATTTTTGTTTAGAACATCATGGCCAACGGAAGATCAACATTGACCACAGCCCAAATCGAGGAAATGATCAATGAACAAGTCGCCGCAGCTTTAGCAGAAATGAACCCCCAAGCTCCACCGCCACCGGTTATCCAGCCCATTCGTAATGGGTGTACATACAAAGAGTTTCAAAGCTGCAAGCCCCACAACTTTAGTGGAACGGAGGGGCCACTTGGTCTCACTATGTGGTTTGAGAAATTAGAATCTGTGTTTCGAGTTAGTAACTGCTCAGAGGCGAACAAAACCAAGTTTGCTTCATGTACGTTGTCAGACGGCGCACTAACTTGGTGGAACACTTTGGCTCAAATAAAGGGTATTGATGAGGCGTTTGCTACCCCATGGGAGGAATTCAAAGGGGCCCTGATTGAGGAATATTGCCCTAGGACCGAGATCCAGAAGATGGAGATTGAGATTATGCAGTTGAAGGTTGTGGGAAACGATCTCGATGGTTACAATCGTAGGTATTTGGAACTAGCCCTGATGTGTCCTACCATGGTTACCCCGGAGTTCAAGCGTATGGAAAGGTACTTGTGGGGACTTCCTAAGTCCATTAAGGGAAACATCACCTCATCTAAGCCACCCAATGTCCCAGAAGCAATGCGCATGGCGCATACCTTAATGAACCAAATCATCATCGATGAACCGGAAAAGGCAAAATCCGAAGCGGGTAGTAGTGATAAGCGAAAGTGGGATAACAACAAGGGTAAAGCCTATGATCAAAACTCGGCGAAGCGACATGAGGGTTTCAAAGGAAACAACAACGGTGGGAATCCCAATTCGAACACCAACTCGAACCCCAACTACAAAGGTACTCTACCACAGTGCAAGAGGTGCTACAAGCACCATACTGGGTATTGTAACGTTGTTTGTGAAAAGTCCAAAAAGACCGGGCATATTGGTAGGGACTGCAAGATCACCACCATGACTGGGGAGCCGAACCCCAATGGACCGAGAAAGTGCTACAAATGCGGACAAATGGGCCATTTCAGAAATGAGTGTCCCAACAAGAGAAAGGATGGCGGACCAGCGCGTGGCAGAGCTTTCAATGTAAATGCAAGGGATGCTCGTGAGAACCCCGACTTGGTCACGGGTATATTCACTATCAACAATCTATTAGCTTCTGTCCTATTTGATACTGGTACCGATAGAAGTTATGTATGTAGACACTTTTGCGATAAGATAAATTGGTCGTTAGTTCCTTTAAAGGAGAGTATGCTTGTAGAGGTAGCCAATGGAAAACTTGAGAAAGTTGACCATATTAGTCGAGGACCCATTATCAACATAGCTGGTGTGGATTTCGAGATTAACCTGATACCCATTAAGTTGGGAAGCTTTGATGTTATTGTCGGTATGGACTGGTTGACCAAGATAAGGGCCGACATTATCTGTGGAGATAAAGCTCTTCGTATACCGCACGGAGACGGCGAGCCACTGATCATATACGGAGAGAGATGTACCTCGAAGCTGAACCTCATTAGTTGCGTGAAAGCGCAAAAGATCATGAAGAAAGGACGTCTTTCTGTGCTAGCACATGTGAAAACATTAGAAACCGAGGTGAAGAGTGTGGACGATGTTCGAATTGTGAATGAATTTTCCGATGTCTTCCCAGAGGAATTGCCTGGATTACCTCCACCGAGAGCAGTAGAGTTTCAGATTGATTTAGTGCCAGGAGCTGCACCTGTAGCTCGCGCACCTTATCGACTCGCACCTTCCGAAATGCAAGAGTTGCAGAGCTAATTACAAGAACTGCTAGACCGAGGATTTATCCAACCGAGTTTCTCGCCTTGGGGCGCACCTGTTTTGTTTGTGAAGAAGAAGGACGGATCCTTTCGCATGTGTATCGACTACCGTGAACTTAACAAATTGACAATCAAGAATCGGTATCCTATTCCCCGTATTGACAATCTTTTTGATCAACTACAAGGATCGAGCATTTACTCAAAGATCGATTTGTGATCCGGTTATCACCAGTTGAGGGTGAAGGAAAGTGACGTGATGAAAACTGCATTCAGAACCCGTTATGGTCATTATGAGTTTCTCGTGATGCCATTCGGATTAACCAATGCACCTGCCGTGTTCATGGACCTCATAAATCGTGTCTGCAAGCCTTACTTGGATAAGTTCGTTATCGTCTTCATAGATGATATCCTCATCTACTCTAAGAGCAAATAAGAGCATGAGCAACACCTCCGACTAGTACTTGAACTCTTGAGATAAGAGCAACTTTATGTCAAATTCTCCAAGTGTGAATTTTGGTTGAAGGAAGTCTAATTTCTGGGTCATGTTGTGAGCGACCAGGGTATCAAAGTTGATCCCGCCAAGATTGAAGCTATCAACAAGTGGGAAACCCCCACTACTCCAACTCATATTCGCCAATTTTTTGGTCTCGCTGGTTACTACCGAAGGTTTATTAAAGGTTTCTCTCTGATTGCGCGTCCTTTGACCGCGCTGACTCACAAAGGGAAGAAGTTCATTTGGGAACCCGAACAGGAATCTGCATTTCAAACATTGAAGAAGAAATTAACCACCACACCTATCTTATCACTTCCTGAAGGCAGTGACGATTTCGTCGTTTATTGCGATGCTTCGAAAAGTGGTTTTGGTTGTGTACTGATGCAACGCACAAAGGTTATCGCTTACGCCTCCCGTCAACTGAAGATTCATGTACGAAATTACACAACACACGATCTCGAACTTGGATCCGTTATCTTTGCGCTCAAATTGTGGAGACACTATCTTTATGGAACTAAGAGCACTATCTTCACCGACCACAAAAGCCTCCAGCACATCTTTGATCAGAAACAACTGAATATGAGACAGCGTCGATGGATCGAGATGCTGAACGACAATGATTGTGAACTTTATTATCATCCTGGTAAGGCAAATGTTGTAGCCGATGCCTTGAGCCGAAAGGAGAGGATGACACCTCTTCGTGTTCGGGCACTGAACATCACCATTTATTCGAATCTCAACAGCCAGATCAGAGTAGCCCAAGATGAGGCTCTCAAGGAGGAGAATATATCTCATGAACATTTGAACATTCTCGTCTCTCGATTCGAGGTTAAGGAGACTGGACTCCGATGCTATGCCGGAAGAATTTGGGTACCTCTTTATGGAGATCTACGGAACCTAATACTAGATGAAGCTCACAAGTCGAGATATTCGATTCATCCTGGAACGGACAAAATGTACCACGATCTTAAGGAACAGTATTGGTGGCCAAATCTTAAGAAGGACGTTGCTACTTATGTTGGTAAGTGTTTGACTTGCTCGAAAGTTAAGGCTGAGCATCAGAGGCCCTCTGGATTACTTCAACAACCAGAAATCCCATAATGGAAGTGGGAAAGGATAACAATGGATTTTATCACCAAGCTATCAAAGACGGTGGGCGGATACGATACCATCTGGGTTATCGTTGACCGTCTTACCAAATCTACACACTTCTTAACGATGAAGGAAACGGATACGATGGAGAGACTTGCTCAACTATACATCAAAGAGGTTGTATCTCATCATGTGTACCTTTGTCGATCATCTCAGATCGCGATCCCCGTTTTGCTTCTAGATTTTGGCATTCTTTGCAAGAAGCCATGGGAAATCATCTCGACATGAGTACTACTTATCACCCACAGACCGACGGGCAAAGTGAACGAACGATTCAGAATTTGGAAGACATGTTGCGTGCATGTGTTATTGATTTCCGAAAGGCCTGGGAAAGGCATTTGCCACTCACCGAATTTTCTTACAATAACAGTTATCACTCGAGTATTAATGCCGCACCTTTTGAAGCGTTGTCTGGCCACAAGTGCCGATCTCCTATTTGTTAGGCCGAGGTAGGCGAAAAGCAAATCACCGGACCCGAGGTAGTCCATGAAACAACAGAGAAGATTGCCCAGATTCAAGCTAGACTTAAGACGGCCCGTGATTGTTAAAAGAGTTATGCCGATCTTAAACGTAAAGACTTTGAATTCAACGTGGGCGACCGTGTAATGTTGAAGGTTGCACCTTGGAAAGGTGTGATTCCTTTTGGAAAGCGCGGAAAATTAAACCCGCGATACATTGGTCCTTTTGAAATCTTGGAACGTGTTGGACCCGTTGCTTACCGCCTGGATCTTCCAACTCAATTGAGCTCCGTTCATCCTACCTTTCATGTATCGAATTTGAAAAAGTATCTTGCTGAACCAGAACAATTCATACCTTTAGAGGAACTTACAATTGATGACAAACTCCACTTCGTGGAAGAGCCTGTTGAAATTATGGACCGTGAGGTCAAAACTTTGAAATGCAACAAGATTCCAATCGTCCGATGCGATGGAATGCCAAATGAGGACATGAGTTTACCTGGGAGCGAGAGGATCAAATGATGCAGAAGTATCCTCACCTTTTCCCGACTCCTCCATCTACCTCAGCTTAAAATTTCGGGACGAAATTTTCTTTAACATGTGGGTATTGTAACGACCCTGGTTTTTCCAACGTTTAATTAATAATATTTATTATTAATGCTTATGTTTAATGAATGTATTTTTATGCATTTACTTGTTACCGCGATTGACTTTTAAATGCCTGACACGTCTTTGTGACACACGAACTTTTCACGAATAATATTTTGAATATTATTTACATTCATGATTAATTTTTATTAATCATTTTTAATTAAGTAAGTTTACTAGTTAATTACTTGGGCTTATTTATTTAATTTGTTACATACTTGGTCTCTTATTAATGGACTTATGATAAGTGGACTTGGAAGCCCACCCTACTTCCTTAATGGACTAGTTAGCCCATATTTATGTAAGTATTACATTAGGTTACAACTAGATAAATTAGCTTAGCAAAGAATCTTGTTACTTGCATATTTCCCACACCATTTTGCTTTATTTCCATTCCAAGCTATCACCACCTCCCCATGTTTGAAAGTTACTTTGATCCCTTCCTTTTTTGCACCCTCTTGGCCGTAGGTTTTGATGGATAAGAGGTGGTTTTGTTTTCAAATTTTATTACTTATTCATTTGTGATACTTCCTCATTTCACACACACTCTTACTTGCATTCTTTTTCTCTCCTTTTTCTCTCAAAGATTGTAAGTAACATGAACAATTTCTCTCTTCTTTTTCTCTTCCAAAAACTGAAATTATATACATACATATCATCATCATTTGTTTGTTTTGATACTTGTTACTTGTTATTGTTTAATTACTTGTAGTTGTTGTTGTATCTTTACTAGTAATTAAGAATCAAACTTTCTAGTTTGTTCTTCATTTTATCTTGTTCATACAAGAACATACAAGGACCTAAGCTTTCTAGTTATGGTTCTACACTTAATGTTTCAAAGATTTAAAGTTCATGAGTTGTAAAAACCATACTTGAAGTTCATGTTGTAAACTTAAAGTTTACTTTCTTAAAGATCAAAGCCTTGGCTTGAATCTTTAAAAGTATGAACAACCATGAACTTGCTACTTGTTTATTTAGTTTATTTCTTCATATTATGCACTTTTAATTCGTGTTTCTTGGTTTAATGGTCAAATATTACAAGTTAATCTTGATCTCATACTTCTTGAAACTAAAGGTTAACTTTATAAGTTCAAGAACATGGAAGTATGACTTTCTAGTTATAACTTCATATGCTTGTGTTGGATCAAAGTTTCTATAGCTTATGGTCTTTTTAATTTGTTGTAAATAAGAGCTTGTAAGCTTACATACACTTTACAAGATGAAAATCTAAGTTTCATAACTTATGGTTTCATTCAAGTAAAGATTCAAGTGTTATAACTTAGAATTTAACTTAGTAACTTTAGATCTAAACTTTTGGGTCTTGGATCTTCAAGATCTAACTAAGAACTAGGTTCTACAACTTAAGATCTTGATTATTTAGTTTACTTTCAAGTTGGTAGCTTAATATTACTTTTAGAGTTCATGTAGGTGTCGGATCTAAGATCTTGATGTAACTTTGGTTCATCAAACTACTTGCAACACTTAATTGAGTTGTGCTACTTATCTTATACTTACAATTGTGTTATGATGGTCAAAAATTGGTAAAGATGATGTAAACACATCAACGAGTTGTACACTTGAAGCTATATGCATCAAGGATGAGAACCGTGATGAGCATCAAGCACCAAGAACCCACCGGAACACACTGTTTACTGATTTCTGGAACTGATCAGAATACCTGGGCTACTGTAAAGTTGATTTTCAGTTATATCTGTTCGAGTAGATAATTTTTCGTTTAAGACTCGTCTTAAACCGAGTTACGTTTTAGGATCTATGGCCCTCCGAACGTCACTACGTCCTTTTAACGATGTGCTGAAAATTCTGACCTACTCGCACTTAAACCGTCGCCACGGTCAAACAAAGACGAGTTTGCTTCTGAAATTTTTACCACAACTAAAGGACTCATATACAGAGACATGGCCACTGGCCTCACCTTATTTCAGTAGGTATAGAGGCCATGGTGACTGATCAAATTCAGCCTTTGTTTTAAACTCTTTACTTGATTGAAAACTTACTTTACCCTTTTGACTTAATGATGAATGATGATGATACTTAAGACCTAATTTACATACATTTAAACCTATTGGAACGATTTACTGACTTGGTAATATTTGACTTAGGTTGAGGACTTTTCGGACCTACATACTTGCTTACTTCCCGACTCAACTTTACTACTACTTTACCACTGTGAGTTATAGCATCCCTTTTTACTTTAACTATTTTGGGAACTGAGAATACATGCGCATTTTACGTTTTACATACTAGGCACGAGTACTTAAACTTTATATATGTGTTGGTTATACAACGGCATAAACTTTCCCCTTAGCTCGGTGACGTTTAGTCATCGGTCTTTGAACCGGTGAATGCGAATCTTAGATATGGATCCATAGGGTTTGACATCCCCACTCGGGCTAGTAGCGCTAGCATTTAACGGGTGTTTAATACTTCGTAAACATACGCACTCACCAAGTGTACTTTCAGGGGGTTATAAACGTTAAGTTAGTTACCAAGTGCCCACGGTTAAACATATACTTTATCATACTGTTTTGAAACGCTCTTTGTAGCACTGAAATCTCGTGGCCTACCTTACATTACTGTTATACTTAAACTATAGCTCACCAACCTTTGTGTTGACATTTTTAACATGTTTTTCTCATATGCTTAAGGTTGCTTCCGCTGTTATACTAGTCATGCCTCGTAGACTTCCGCTGTGCTTTACTAGAGATGTCACCGCATGAAACACTTTATCTTGCGTTCAAACTTTAATACTTTTGAAACAATGATTTGTAATGACCTAAGGGTCACGCACTATTATCTTTGCTTCTATTCATAGAAGCATACTTTTGATGTAAAACATTCGACATTAGTTATGACGTCACCTTTTATCATGAATGCAAACTTGTTTTGAAAACGCATATAGTGTTTGACCTTGTAATGATCCTGTTGTTGATGGTCCGTACATGTTCATTTAGTACGGGGTGTCACAATATATATTTAATGAATTTGATATTTACATGATTAAATGTTTCCAACATGTTAAGAAATCAAACTTGTTAAGACTTGATTAATTGAAATAGGTTTTATATAGACAATTGACCACCCAAGTCGACCGGTGATTCACGAACGTTAAAACTTGTAAAAACTATATGATGACATATATATGGTTATATGTATAGTTAACATGATATTATAATAAGTAAGTATCTCATTAGGTATTTTAACAATGAGTTATATACATAAAAATGAGACTATTGAATTAAGAAACTCGAAAACGATATATATAACGATTATCGTTATGACAACTTCTTACTAAATACATATGAATCATATTAAGATATTGATACTCTATGTTTAATCATGATAAATGATAATTAAACATGTCATTAAGTATATTAACAATGAACTACATATGTAAAAACAAGACTACTAACTTAATGATTTCGAAACGAGACATATATGTAACGATTATCGTTGTAACAATATTTAACTGTATATATATATATCATATTAAGATATATTAATACATCATGTTATCATGATAATATAATAATTTAACATCTCTTTTGATATAATAAACAATGGGTTAACAACATTTAACAAGATCGTTAACCTAAAGGTTTCAAAACAACACTTACATGTAACGACTAACAATGACTTAACGACTCAGTTAAAATGTATATACATGTAGTGTTTTAATATATATTCATACACTTTTGAAAGACTTAAAGACACTTATCAAAGTACTTCTATTTAACAAAAATGCTTACAATTACATCCTCATTCATTTTCATCAACAATTCTACTCATATGCACCCGTATTCGTACTCGTACAATACCTAGCTTCGAAATGTATTTAATATTGGTATATAAACTCCAATGATCATCTCTTAGCAGCCCATGTGAGTCACCTAACCATTTGGGAACCATCATTTAACATCTAGCATGAAATATCTCACAAAATTACAAACTAATGGAGCGTATATGGAGAGGCTAAGTTCATGTGAATGAGGGAGCTCACAAACACTTTCACTTTGCAATTTTCTTGAATCAAATTACTCTCTCTCAAGTGTTCTTCCTTTGTTCTAAGTGTTCTTCATTATCTTCAACAAAATCTAGCTCAATCTAGTTCATAAATCTATACATAAACCAAGTTATAAAACAACTACTCAAGAACACACCAACAACACTTCTAAGTTTGCTAGCTTACTTCCAATCTTGCAAATCCACTTTGAGTGATCATCCAACCTCAAGAAATCTTTCTTATTTACAGTAAGATATCTTTCTAATGTAAGGTAATACTCATATTCAAACTTTGATTCAATTTCTATAACTTTAACAATCTTATTTCGAGTGGAAATCTTACTTGAACTTGTTTTCGTGTCATGATTTTGCTTCAAGAACTTTCAATCCATCCAAGGATCCTTTGAAGCTAGATCTATTTTTTCTCATTTCCAGTAGGTTTATCCACTAAACCTGAGGTAGTAATGATGTTCATAACATCATTTGATTCATATACATAAAACTACCTTATTCGAAGGTTTAAACTTGTAATCACTAGAACATAGTTTAGTTAATTCTAAACTTGTTCGCAAACAAAAGTTAATCCTTCTAACTTGACTTTAAAAATCAACTAAACACATGTTCTATATTTATATGATATGCTAACTTAATGATTTAAAACTTGAAAACATGAAAAACACCGTAAAACTGGATATACGCTGTCGTAGTAACACCGCGGGCTGTTTTGGGTTAGTTAATTAAAAACTATGATAAACTTTGATTTAAAAGTTGTTTTTCTGGGAAAATGATTTTTCTTATGAACATGAAACAATATCCAAAAATCATGGTTAAACTTAAAGTAGAAGTATGTTTTCCAAAATGGTCATCTAGACGTCGTTCTTTCGACTGAAATGACTACCTTTACAAAAATGACTTGTAATCTGTATTTTTGACTATAAACTTATACTTTTTCTGTTTAGATTCATAAACTTAATTCAATATGAAACCATAGCAACTTGAATCACTCAAAACGGATTTAAAACGAAGAAGTTATGGGTAACATAAGATTGGATAAATTTTCTTGTTGTAGCTACGTGAAAATTGGTAACAAATCTATATTAATCATATCCTAGCTAACTCATATTGTATTATACATGTATTCTAATATTTTATGTAATCTTGGGATACCATAGATACGAATACAATGTTTTGACATATCATATCGACCCATCTATATATATATTTCGGAACAACCATAGACACTCTATATGCAGTAATGTTGAAGTTAGCTATACAGGGTTGAGGTTGATTCCAAAATATTATATACTTTGAGTTGTGATCTATCTTGAGGCTTGTATACAGGAGGTTGTGGATTGATTCGAGATAATATATATTGCTTTATTTTCTGTACATCTAACTGTGGACAACTAGTTGTAGGTTACTAATGAGGACAGCTGACTTAATAAACTTAAAACAAGCAAAACGTATTAAAAATGTTGTAAGTAGATTTTGAACATACTTTGATATATATGTACATATTTGTTATAGGTTCGTGAATTGACCAGTGGCCAAGTCTTACTTCTCGACGAAGTAAAAATCTGTGAAAGTGAGTTATAGTCCCACTTTTAAAAATCTAATATTTTGGGATGAGAATACATGCAGTTTTGAAAATGATTTACAAAATACACACAAGTATTGAAACTACATTCTATGTTGAATCGTTATACCGGATATCGCCCTTGTTGAACTTGGTAACCTAAGAATTGGTGTTTATTATAATTGCAACCAATTAACGCGAATCCTAAAGATAGATCTATGGGCCATTGACAAGCCCCCGTCACAGAATTTGAACTGTTTAGTACTTCGATATTTATATATGGGGATATTCTAGATGCATTTGTTAATGTCGGTTACCAGGTGTTCAATCATACAAATGATTTTTATGCAGATTGCATGTTATTGTAAGAAGAAATCTTGTGGTCTATTATTACAATTTGATATATAGGTTACACCTATAACTCACCAACATTTTTATTGACGTTTGAAGCATGTTTATTCTCAGGTGATTATTAAGAGCTTCTGCTGTTGCATGCTAATATATGGACAAGATTTGGTGTCAGCATGCTTGTATAATATTGTTTAAAACTGCATTCAAGATTTACTTTGTTGTAACATATTAATATTGTAAACCAATATGTATTGGTAGTGTGTAAGTGTGATATTTTTAGATTATCATTTCTGATAATCTAGGTGGTGTCCTTTTAACCTTGTCGATAAAATAAAGGTTATGGTTTGTTCTAAAAACGAATGCAGTCTTTGAAAAATGTCTCATATAGAGGTCAAAACCTCGCAACGAAATCAATTAATATGGAACGTTTATAATCAATATGAACGAGACATTTCAGTTGGTATCCGAGCGTTGGTCTTAGAGAACTAGAATTTTTGCATTAGTGTGTCTTACCGAATTTGTTAGGATGCATTAGTGAGTCTGGACTTCGACCGTGTTTTTCTTCAAAAACGATTGCTTAACATTTTTTGTTGGAAACTATATATTATATTATGTGATATATTAATCTCTTAACGTGTTTGATATTGTGTGGTAGATGTCTACCTCTAGTACAAATCCCATCGACTCACCTAATAATAATGAAGAGTCGAATATACTTTGGGAAGATTCACAAATTCCCGAAGAGGAACCGGAAGAGGAGGAACCGGAAGAGGAGGAACCGGAAGAAGAGGAACCGGAATAGGAGGAACCGGAAGAGGAAGAACCGGAAGAAGAAGAGGTTCCGGAGGAAGAAATATTGATACCTACAGTAAATCATTTAAATAAAAGAAAATCCTCAACCAACGGACCAAAGTCAAAAATGGTCAATGGTGTTTCCGCCAAGGAAGCAAAATATTGGGAAGATTACCAATTTTCCGATAAATCGGATCCCGATGAGGATTCCGATGATGTTATAGAAATTACCTCAACCCAATTTAATAAAGCAAAGGAAAATAATAAGGGAAAAGGTATAAAAATAGAGAAACCTGATTAAAACCCCGATGAACTTTATATGTATCGGCAACGTCCGTATTTCCTAAAATGTAACAATAACCCGGGAACCTCTAAACCACCAGGTTTTTCTAAACCATTGTGGAACACGACGGCTCGTATTAGAGGAACACCATATATCCCTAGAAAATTAGGAAAACGAACCAAGTCCGAAGAAGAAGAAACCAGTGATTCCGATTAGAGGGTTGTAATCATGTTGTGTATTATATGTATTGTAGTGTGCTTGTACTTTTATGTTCTATGAAAAAATTGCTTGTATTGTTTGATAATTATTTTTTTACGAATCTAATCCTTGTCTATTTTACAGTATAAAAATAAAATGGACGTTAAGGGTAGACAACCGAATATTTTAGAAGACCTACCAGAGGATATGATTGAGGAAATCTTGTCTAGAGTCGGTCAGAATTCATCAGCACAATTAGTTATGGCGAAATTAACTTGTCAAACATTTGAAAGACTTTCCAGAAATGCCTTAGTTTATAAAAGACTTTCCTTTGATAGGTGGGGTATATCACATTGGGGAGACCGTAAGTTACACCGTGTTTTCTTTAAAGCGTTAAATGCGGGGAACCCAAATGCAATTTTACGCTACGGGTTAAGAACCTATTTTGACTCAACATATCCCAACATATGATTTCGTGAGTTAGAAAGAGCTTCTAACATGCAACATAAATAAGCATGTTATACTTGCGGGTTAGTGATGTTCGCTTCTTACCAAAATGAGAAAAAGAATATCGGATTACAACTTTTAAATAAAACCTTCCCACAAGTGACGGACTTAGTAGTTGGGGTAAGAAACAAGGTTTTTAGATTACTACGAGGCTGTTGGGCATTACGAAACCCTCGTCCTTTTGACGACATGACAACATGTTGCCTAGCCAATGGTCATAACGGTTACTTTCCACAAGATGAAGGATGGAAAGTCATCTTAGTAAAACCTGAATGCATGACTTGTTTCTGGACTTATGAATTACGTATCTTTATTTCTTTTGCTGAACAACTTGCGTATTAACTAGAATTGCCTTTATAGCTACCGAGTAACAAAGTTATTATGTGCTATATTTAATCCTATATGTATAATAGCGGTATTGCAAGTTTGTAAAATTTTGTATAAAATTTGAACTCGAAATTTTATTATAATCAGTTTTTTTATATAGAATTGTAGTAGTTGAATTGTATATTAGCTACTAAGTATGAACTTAACGGTTAGGTACTACCCAAATTAAAACTATAAAACGCTAATATAAAGAAAAAGCTTTTATAAATGAGTTCATACTATGCTACAAAATACTATTAACTACTCTTAAAATTCTATATAATTAAATTAATTCTTTTGGGCTATTTTTGAAGGAAATGGCACCGACGACTCGTCAGAATGTGAACATGAGCGAGGAAGACTTCTGTGTTTTCCTTACTGCGAACATAGCCGCAGTGCAGGCTGCAATGCAAAATAACAACAATAACTCTGGTTCTAGTAGTGGAACTAATCCCACAAGAAATCGTGTAGGATGTTCCTACAAAGAATTCACTGCCTGCAAACCTTTGGAATTCGATGGAACCGAAGGACTAATTAGATTGAAACGGTGGACCGAGAAAGTCGAAACGGTGTTTGCCATAAGTAAGTGTACTGAAGAGGACAAAGTTAAGTACGCTACGTGTCATACCCCGTCCAAATTTTCCTGAACGAATACAATAACATCTGGAACCATTGCGAGGTTCAGACCTCTATATGCCATGAACGACTCCATGTAATATGAACAAATGCACAGCGGAAGATTTCTTTCATACCTGAGAATAAACATGCTTTAAAGTGTCAACCAAAAGGTTGGTGAGTTCATAAGTTTATCATAAAACAATAAAATTCATCATTTTGATAGACCACAAGAGTTAAATGCTGCATGGTACAAATGGGCCCGAATCCTATACCCACCTGTAATGTACATGCGATATCTTTTAAATACAGTACACCTTTCTCGTGTACGAAATCATCTTTCATAAATCTTAGTAACCGTACACATATCTCGTGCACAAAAATAACATACACATAACCTGTGTATAAAATCATTCTCTCGATACATAACATTCATATCAATTGGTGGCAATTATCATGTCCACATAATTCAATTGTGGCAATTATCATGTCCACATAATTCAACGGTGGCAATTATCATGTCCACATAATTCAACGGTGGCAATTATCATGTCCACATAATTCATTAATAATCCGCAGAACTTCTGTCTGCATAATAATTCATTCGAGGAATGTTTTGCTTGTGTCTATCTCGTCAAACATTTATAAAAGCATTTCATGTATTCGCAGTTCAAAATATATTTCAAAAGCATTTAATAAAGCAATTATAAAAAAACAGCGCATGTATTCTCAGTCCCAAAAATGTAAAGAGTAAAAGGGAGCAAATGAAACTCACGCATATAAATATTGTAAAACAATTAATAAAGCATTTGCATGTATTCTCAGCCCAAAAATGTAATGAGTAAAAAGGGAACAAATGAACTCACCTACTATATTTTGTAGTAAAAATACATATAACGGCATTGAACAAGTGTAGGGTTGGCCTCAGATTCACGAACCTATATCATGTATATATATTAACACATATATTAATAATCAACTAAGTTTATATCATATTAGGACTAATGTCCTTATATATTTTTGTATTACTACTTATAATCTGTTATGGTATATATAATTTAATTACTATAAATAATATTATGTTAGTTAAAAACATGATATATGTAATATTAGTATTTTTATGATATAGGTAATGACTATATTTTTGCATAAAAATGTTTGTTGTAGTAATAATAATAATACTAGTTATTATAATAATAATCTTTAATAATGAAAATGATTAGTTTGAATAATGATAATGATAATTTAAAAAAAAAAGAATGTTGTTAATAATAATAATTTCAAAAATGATAGTTTTAAGGGTAATTCTAATAATAATATTAATAGCAATAATAATAGTAATAATAATCTTAATGTCCATTTTAATGATAATAATAATAATAATATAGGTAACAATCTTAATAATAATAATAATAATAATAATAATAATAATAATAATAATAATAATAATAATAATAATAATAATAATAATAATAATAATAATAATAAAAATAGTAAAAATTATTTTTATACCATAATCATCATCCTTTTATGATCAATATCGAGCTCCATAATCAATTATCTTCTTCAATCTCATACTGTAAACATTACGATGATCATCATCATCTTTTCTTACTCGTTACCATAATCATCATCATCATTTTATTATATATCATAACCTTAGATATCCTTATCGCTAGTATGCACATTACATACGACATCATCATCATCTACTATTATTCGTAACCTTATCTCATTTACTTCATCAACATCACGTTATTATGCATCATCATTTAATCTAGTGAGATAATGGGCCTCGATTAGAATAAATAAGTTACGGCCCAAGTTTTTAAAATTTACACATATGTTCAAGCTCAAAGTCATTCGGCCCAAACATAAAAACAGAATCACGGTGGCCCAACTAGTAATCTGTACACGACTCCATCAATTTGTAGTATGGCAGTCAAACAAACAGAAACCAATTTCTTTTTTTTTTATAAACCATAAGTGGAATTCATCTCACTTTGTCCCTCTTCCATCATCATCAACGAGCATCATTTACACACGCATCATTACCAATGTCATCGCTAAATATCATCATCATTAACACTATTCCTTCACCCTCTCCGTTTATTACCACCTTCTTTTTATTCGTAAACCAGGAACACCGCTGCAGTAGCAGTTACGTGAAATAAAAGCATAGCAGCAAGCTGTTGATGGCGTTTTGGATTCATCGAGCAAAAAGAATATAAAAGAGAGATGTAGAGAGAGTGATGGGGTTGTGGTGGTCTTCGGTGATCTTTGATGGTGATCAAGGTTCACGAAGAAAGAGTGAGAATTTAAGAATGGTGATTCACGGTCGTGATTTGGAGAGAGAGAAGAGGATGAGAGAGAGAGGGTGGTTTGTCATGGTGTTGGATGTGATGGTAACGGTTGTTCACAGATTGAAGACACCATGGTGGTCGTGAATTACAGAAATAAAAGAGAGATCGATTGTTAGATGTTCTTGGGTGTTTGGTTTGGTATTCATTTGAAGATGATGACGTATAACGATGACGATCATCAATTATGAGATTAATGATTATAGATAGAGATAGAGTAATGTATGGATATACATAAACGTACATGGATCCAACTTTCTGCTTTCTGGTCCCAGATTCATATTCATAATTGTAATCGGTGGTTTGGTTTTAAGTGGTGACCGGTGTGCTTGTTCGAAATAGAAACGGTTGTAAGGTTTGGTTTTGGTATGTTCAAATAATTGTAGCAGTATAGTAAATAGATGGTTTGTTTTAAAGACTTTAGATTTGCAGGAAAATGGAAGGGAAACAAGAAGCTGGTGGCGTTTGTTGTTGATCAAAGTGGTGAAGGTGGTTGTCATTAAGAAGGTAAAGAATCAAGAAGGTGATGGAGAATGGTGGGTGGTTATGCCGATTATCACAAAGAAGAAGCTAGAAAAAGAAACATGGATAAGAAATGGGTGTTGGCCGGATGGTGGTGATGACTATCATATATCTATATATGTATATGTATATATAATATATATTCCTCTGTGTTTGTGTATGTAATGGAACAAAAGTAGAAATAACCAATCGAGCAAGTGGGTTTTGTTGACTTAAATGAATTCAAAAGGTGATGTGTTCTGATTCATGTAATCCATTGTTATCTAAATATCTAAATATATTTATATAATATATGTACTAGTGGATGTGAAAAGAAATGAAAATAGTACGCTTAATTCAATTATCATGAACAACAGTTTAGCAGTCGGGTATTCGTAATTTATTCTACCGACCGTTTATTAGGGTATTATATCGTGTCCATTGCTAAACAGTTAATGTATAAAAGTGTCCCTAAAAATCTCAAATTTTTAGATTAAACATATTTAATTATTTCACTCATTACCTGTTTGAAACCTGATAAAAAAAGTTCAAAAATTATTTATTTTCTGTTCCAATTTATATGTACGGAGTACAAAAACTTAGATTGAAATGGTAAAAAAAATATTTATCAAAACTATTATCTCTTTAATCAAATTTTGGAACAACTTTTATTTTAAAACTTCTTATTTATATATTAGACCTATTTTAAAAATAATTAAACGTCAACCGAAAGTTACAGACATTTATCATTTAAGCTCAAAATTAATTATATTTAGTATACACTATGTATATAGATAAATAGTTTCAAATAACAAAATTTACTACGCACATAAATATATATTAAATGATTAAATTAAATATTATAATATATATATATACAAGAAATATACATATAAAATAATAGTTTTTATTACAATGTATTTTATTGTACATATTTATTTATAACAAAAAAATGTATATAATAGTTTATTAATGTTCATGTTATTATATATGTTATACATACATTTATATATACACGTATTTATATATATCCACATATTTACAAGCAATGGTTCGTGAATCATCGGGAACAGTCGAAAGTCAATTGAACATCGTTTCAAAAAAATTTTAGACTCAACATTACATACTTTGCTTATCATATCGAAATCATATAAAGATTAAGTTTAAATTTAGTCGGAAATTCCCGGGTCGTCACAGTACCTACCCGTTAAAGAAATTTCGTCCCGAAATTTGAGTGAGGTGGTCATGGTTAACAATAAAAATATTTTCATTACAAATATGAGCTGATAAATAGAAATTTATTACTGTTGAGTAATATGGATAAGATAACTCGACTACTCAAAGTGTACGAGTGAAGCTATCCCAAAAGAATGAAATAAGTAAATGCATGTTCGTCTTAACCGGTGACGTAGTCACGGTTGATTTCCGAAATTTAAGGGATTTAGAGAAAATCGTCGAGATCTGAAAGATTTGAATCTTTGGTGAATAAAATCTCTTTAATTAAATACGGTGATGTGCCTCGATTAATCTATCTGATATTTCCATCATAAATTAAGCTCTTATGTTCTATTATTTTCACAATTCCTATACATTCTTTCTTAGTTCATATATCCAAAAGATTGTGAAAATGCTTAATCCCGTTCTAATCCTTGATATTTTCCTAATTATCATTTCTGTCATCCTTCTTTTTAATCTTCCTCCAGAAGAATCTGTTTACTTCTACTATTACCTTGGGGTGATACTATTCTTAATTATACCGTGTCTTTATATTGCTATTCGTATTAATATCACGGTTTGTAACCTCTGTGTTGTTATTGGGCTTTATATTTTCTCTTATATTTTGGAGCTCTTTGCCTTTTTATTATCTTCTCGACCTCTAGTAAAGCGAGTAACAGTCTAGAATTCATAAGTATGTAACTTTGAATGAACTTTATGTTCTAAACAAGAAAGAACGTAATCGTACAATTTGATTTGTCAAATTACCAGAATCGCTGAGAATAGAACTATCAAGAATATACTTTCTTGATATGTTCAGAAGTTAAGCAGAATGAAAGAGTTATGTAACATGGCACATGATGACGTTAAGATCTGTGAATCATCATGTCCCATTAGAAACTCAGCATGACTTACTATAATATAATCACGTTGATCAAGTGTCATTATATTATACTAACTCATGCATCAATTTTCAACACTTCTTCAGAATCATTCATATTTTAAACTCAAAGGTTTTAGAATTTAGAAACTAAAATAGTTTCTTTTATGATGTAACACAGATAGCACGAAGAGATAACTAATTTAAGATAAGAAGAGTTATAAAAATATCCTCAGAAATATCGAAGATATTTATGATGATATTTTCAGAATTTCTAAGATCGAAGGTTGATGAAGAAAGATTTTCCATAAGATTTAATATGAGTATAGAGTAAGGTTTTCTCTAAATATTTCATTGGATACAGAATTATCTGGATTCTTTGAATATAGGGTTTGGTCCTTATATTTGTCCTTGGCCTCCTTCGTGGTTAGCTCAATCCGTTCTTCAGTTCCAACTTTTCTGAGCTTTTCCAACATACTATTCTTTTATCATCATACTTTCGATGATTAAGGTCGTTTATGGTTGTCTACGGTTTCTGCTGCTTCATTAAGCTTTTTCAACATTCAGAGTATTGCTTTGCAGACTGGGTGCTTTTCAAAATTTCAGAATGAAAGGTCATAATTCTAAGAGTTAAATGTTATACATATAACTGTTGATGTAGATATACTGTGAGTTTTCAAAGCACTGATTGTTGATTCCCGGTAATTGGTATGTCAGTTCTCGTTACAAGATGCGGATGAGTATATGATCGGGTTTCAATGAATAAATATAATGATTTTTCAGAGAGATTTAAGCCGAGAAGCAACGAGGTTGCTGGTACGTCTGCTGGTAATATGGTGTAATATAAAAGGTTCTCTGGCAACAATAAAAGAGTACGCATATGTATCAAGGTTATAATAAGGTTGTTTCGAACGAAAAATCGAAGTTGACTTGATGGAGCTGTGACAAAATTGGCTAATTTGGAAAGAGAGGTTATTTTCGCTAATAATAACGCTAAAGGAATTAGCACAACTACGCGTTAATCGTTTACTCAGTTTTCGAGAGTTTTCAGGTGCATAACTAGATGAATCGATCTTTTCTTCCGTAGATAATGTGTGGTTGAATCATCCTCTCGATTGAGGTGTTTTCAAGAATCATGAAAGGTTTAGACGCAGATTGTAATTGTCAAGATACAAATGAGGTTTAAGATGAAATCAAGTGGCAAACTTGAAGAATTTTTTAGTTTCATATGTTATAATTAATATTTTAATTCATTTTAATTATCCAATCTTGGTAGTCCACAGTTAGCAGTCCACAGTCACTAACTCAATAATTCATATATAGTTTAATATACAATATTCGAATTAATTAATACGTATCGTGACCCGTATTCGTCTCAGACTCGATCACAACTCAAACTATATATATTATTGTAGAATCAACCTCAACCCTGTATAGAGAACTCGATCATTACTGCATATAGAGTGTCTATGGTGATTCCAAATAATATATATAGATGCGTCGATATGACATGTCAAAACCTTGTATACGTGTCCCGATATTTAAAGTGCGTAAAATAAATAACAGAAAAATAAATGATAATAAATAAAGTGCGTAAAGTAAATAACAGAAATTAAATGACGATAAATAAAATTGCGAGAATTTAAATTGCTATAAATAAATTGCGATAAATAAATTGCAATAAATAAAATGTAATACGGAATTAATTAGTTAGCTAGGAACAATTAGTTAGGAACAGTTAGCGTGGATTCTTAACAAAATTTCTCATAGTTAATTTGTTTGTTTCTAACAAATTTTATTTTGTCAAATGTTTTCTTCATTATGCCACTTGTTGGATTCTGATAGGTCAAAATCCAAATATGAAATTGAATGAAAATGGTTATTCTGCGGTGAACAGACACGATATCGGTGAGTACAAATAGGTTAGTAAATGACTGTTGAATCAGCTTTGATGAATGCACAGTGTAACTTATTAAGGTGAAATCTAAATATTCCTCGGGTATTACCGACCCGTTAAAATTTTTTCACCATTAAAAGTTTATACAAAAGAATTTTTAATTACAATCTTTATAGAAATATATATACATATATATTTTCTTCAGATGTAATCATGGATTTGATGAGTCAATATGATATTAACTCATTTGGTTTTCGGTTGGAATTAGAATGAATAATCTCTAAAACTTTAGAGATTACATAATCATCATGAAGAATGAAGATAATTGATGTAGAACGATATGTAGAACGATGATTATTCTCGAGGTACAGAATGAGATGTTGAGGCATGGATTGTTGATGGTACTGGTGCTGTTTATTGATGGTACTGCTGGTGCTGATGATGTTGATGAAGCTGGTAAATTTTGCACCATATTCTCCAAATTGATTACTCGAGCGCGAAGTTCGTTGACTTCTTCTATTATTCCGGGTTGGTTGTCGGTCGAAACGAGCGGATGAATAAGGTTTAGAATTGTGAATAGAATATAATCGTGTCGAACTACTCTGGAAATGATGGTGAAAATGGTGTTTCAGATTGATTCAGCGGTAAGTGCTTCGGGTTATTCATCAAGAGGGCAATTTGGTTGGTGGAAAAGATCGCCTTCTTCGCGTCTCCATTGATTTATTCGACTACAAACCCATCTCCAATTCATCTAGAATAAATGATGGCTAATTGGTTGATTCATTCTGGTTACACTGCTTTCGGAGCTCGAGTGGAAATCCATATCGGAATAGCTGTCGGAATAACTATCGGAATAGCTATCGAATTCTTAGGGACTCGAACTGGTTGAGGGATTCATCTCGTACGATCAAATGAAGGATTTTCGATAAGAAATAGATTATAGGTTATAGATTAGTACCCTGCAATACATAATTTACATATGCATATATCATACTAAAATCCCATAAGTTACGAAGGAATCTACGGAAGCTGTGAAGCAAAGTCTAAAGTAACAGGTACGCTAAGATATGAATTATTAGATACGCTAAGATATGAATTTTGTCTATACACTATTCATGCAGTCAATGCAGTAAAACGTGTCTAGACTAAGAATGATAAGCAGGTAATTTTCGACACGAAATGATAAGCAAAACTTTTAACATGCAGACACGGTCGAAGTCCAGACTCACTAATACATTTAAACAACTATTAGTTAGATACACTATTGCATGACCTGGTTCGCCTAGACCACCGCTCTGATACCACATGTCATACCCCATCCAAATTTTCCTGAACGAATGCAATAACATCTGGCACCATTGCGAGGTTCGGACCTCTATATGCCATGAACGACTCCATGTAATATGAACAAATGCACAGCGGAAGATTTCTTTCAAACCTGAGAATAAACATGCTTTAAAGTGTCAACCAAAAGGTTGGTGAGGGTTCATAAGTTTATCATAAAACAATAAAGTTCATCATTTTGATAGACCACAAGATTTAAATGCTGCATGGTACAAATGGGTCCGAATCCTATACCCACCTGTAATGTACAAGCGATATCTTTTAAATACAGTACACCTTTCTCGTGTACGAAATCATCTTTCATAAATCTTAGTAACCGTACACATATCTCGTGCACAAAAATAACATACACATAACCTGTGTATAAAATCATTTTCTCGATACATAACATTCATATCAATTGGTGGCAATTATCATGTCCACATAATTCAATTGTGGCAATTATCATGTCCACATAATTCAAAGGTGGCAATTATCATGTCCACATAATTCAACGGTGGCAATTATCATGTCCACATAATTCAATAATAATCCGCAGAACTTCTGTCTGCATAATAATTCATTCGAGGAATGTTTTACTTGTGTCTATCTCGTCAAACATTTATAAAAGCATTTCATGTATTCGCAGTTCAAAATATATTTCAAAAGCATTTAATAAAGCAGTTATAAAAAAACAGCGCATGTATTCTCACTCCCAAAAATGTAAAGAGTAAAAGGGAGCAAATGAAACTCACGCATATAAATATTGTAAAACAATTAATAAAGAATTTGCATGTATTCTCAGCCCAAAAACGTAATGAGTAAAAAGGGAACAAATGAACTCACCTACTGTATTTTGTAGTAAAAATACATATAACGGCATTGAACAAGTATAGGGTTGGCCTCGGATTCACGAACCTATATCATTTATATATATTAACACATATATTAATAATCAACTAAGTTTATATCATATTAGGACTAATGTCCTTATATATTTTCGTATTACTACTTATAATCTGTTATGGTATATATAATTTAATTACTATAAATAATATTATGTTAGTTAAAAACATGATATATGTAATATTAGTATTTTTATGATATAGGTAATGACTATAGTTTTGCATAAAAATGTTTGTTGTAGTAATAATAATAATACTAGTTATTATAATAATAATCTTTAATAATGAAAATGATTAGTTTGAATAATGATAATGATAATTTAAAAAGAAATAATTTTGTTAATAATAATAATTTCAAAAATGATAGTTTTAAGGGTAATTCTAATAATAATATTAATAGCAACAATAATAGTAATAATAATCTTAATGTCCATTTTAATGATAATAATAATAATAATATAAGTAACAATCTTAATATTAATAATAATAATAATAATAATAATAATAATAATAATAATAATAATAATAATAATAATAATAATAATAATAATAATAATAATAATAATAGTAAAAATTATTTTTATACCATAATCATCATCCTTTTATGATCAATATCTAGCTCCATTATCAATTATCTTCTTTAATCTCATACTGTAAACATTACGATGATCATCATCATCTTTTCTTACTCGTTACCATAATCATCATCATCATTTTATTATATATCATAACCTTAGATATCCTTATCGCTAGTATGCACATTACATACGACATCATCATCATCTACTATTATTCGTAACCGTATCTCATTTACTTCATCAACATCACGTTATTATGCATCATCATTTAATCTAGTGAGATAATGGGCCTCGATTAGAATAAATAAGTTACGGCCCAAGTTTTTAAAATTTACACATATGTTCATGCTCAAAGTCATTCGGCCCAAACATAAAAACAGAATCACGGTGGCCCAACTAGTAATCTGTACACGACCCCATCAATTTGTAATATGGCAGTCAAATAAACAGAAACTGAATTTTTTTTTTTTTTTATAAACCATAAGTGGAATTCATCTCACTTTGTCCCTCTTCCATCATCATCAACGAGCATCATTTACACACGCATCATTATCAATGTCATCATTAAATATCATCATCATTAACACTATTCCTTCACCCTCTCCGTTTATTACCACCTTCTTTTTATTCGTAAACCAGGAACACCGCTGCAGTAGCAGTTACGTGAAATAAAAGCATAGCAGCAAGCTGTTGATGGCGTTTTGGATTCATCGAGCGAAAAGAATAGAAACAAGAGATGTAGAGAGAGTGATGGGGTTGTTGTGGCCTTCGGTGATCTTTGATGGTGATCAAGGTTCACGAAGAAAGAGTGAGAATTTAAGAATGGTGATTCACGGTCGTGATTTGGAGAGAGAGAAGAGGATGAGAGAGAGAGGGTGGTTTGTCATGGTGTTGGATGTGATGGTAACGGTTGTTCAAAGATTGAAGACACCATGGTGGTCGTGAATTACAGAAATAAAAGAGAGATCGATTGTTAGATGTTCTTGGGTGTTTGGTTTGGTATTCATTTAAAGATGATGATGTATAACGATGACGATGATCAATTATGAGATTAATGATTATAGATAGAGATAGAGTAATGTATGGATATACATAAACGTACATGGATCCAAATTTCTGCTTTCTGGTCCCAGATTCATATTCATAATTGTAATCGGTGATTTGGTTTTGAGTGGTGACCGGTGTCTTGTTCGAAACAGAAACGGTTGTAAGGTTTGGTTTTGGTATGTTCAAATAATTGTAGCAGTATAGTAAATAGATGGTTTGTTTTAAAGACTTTAGATTTGCAGGAAAATGGAAGGGAAACAAGAAGCTGGTGGCTTTTGTTGTTGATCAAAGTGGTGAAGGTGGTTGTCATTAAGAAGGTAAAGAATCAAGAAGGTGATGGAGAATGGTGGGTGGTTATGCCGATTATCACAAAGAAGAAGCTAGAAAAAGAAACATGGATAAGAAATGGGTGTTGGCCGGATGGTGGTGATGACTATCATATATCTATATATGTATATGTATATATAATATATATTCCTATGTGTTTGTGTATGTAATGGAACAAAAGTAGAAATAACCAATCGAGCAAGTGGGTTTTGTTGACTTAAATGAATTCAAAAGGTGATGTGTTCTAATTCATGTAATCCATTGTTATCTAAATATCTAAATATATTTATATAATATATGTACTAGTGGATGTGAAAAGAAGTGAAAATAGTACGCTTAATTCAATTATCATGAACAACAGTTTAGCAGTCGGGTATTCGTAATTTATTCTACCGACAGTTTATTAGGGTATTATATCGTGTCCATTGCTAAACAGTTAATGTATAAAAGTGTCCCTAAAAATCTCAAATTTTTAGATTAAACATATTTAATTATTTCAGTCATTACCTGTTTGAAACCTGATAAAAAAATTCAAAAATTATTTATTTTCCGTTCCAATTTATATGTACGGAGTACAAAAATTTAGATTGAAATGGTAAAAAAAATATTTATCAAAACTATTATCTTTTTAATCAAATTTTGGAACAACTTTTATTTTAAAACTTCTTATTTATATATTAGACCTATTTTAAAAATAATTAAACGTCAACCGAAAGTTACAGACATTTATCATTTAAGCTCAAAATTAATTATATTTAGTATACACTATGTATATAGATAAACAGTTTCAAATAACAAAATTTACTACGCACATAAATATATATTAAATGATTAAATTAAATATTATAATATATAATATATATATATACAAGAAATATACATATAAAATAATAGTTTTTATTACAATGTATTTTATTGTACATATTTATTTATAACAAAAAAATGTATATAATAGTTTATTAATGTTCATGTTATTATATATGTTATACATATATTTATATATACACGTATTTATATATATCCACATATTTACAAGCAATTGTTCGTGAATCATCGGGAACAGTCGAAAGTCAATTGAACATCGTTTCAAAAAAATTTTAGACTCAACATTACATACTTTGCTTATCGTATCGAAATCATATAAAGATTAAGTTTAAATTTAGTCGGAAATTCCCGGGTCGTCACACTACGCATACCTTCACAAGTACTGCGTTAATGTGGTGGAACACCTATGTTGAACAGGTAGGACAAAATGCTGCTTACGCACTACCGTGGTCGGCATTCAAGCAACTGATGAACGAGCAGTACCGTCCTAGAAATAAAGTCAATAAGCTCAAGGTAGAGCTTAGAGAGTTACGAACACAAGGGTTTGACATTACCACATATGAACAACGATTCACAGAGTTGTGCCTATTATGTCCAGGAACATTCGAAGATGAAGATGAGAAGATCGATGCATTTATAAAAGGGTTACCAGTAAGGATTCAAGAAGATGTGAGTTCACACGAGCCCGCTTCCATACAAAAGGCAAGTCGAATGGCTCATTAACTCATAAATCAGATTGAGGGAAGAATTAAAGAACAGGCGGCCGAAGAAACCAACACGAAACAACTCAAGAGGAAGTGGGAGGAAAACGGTGACAAGAATCACCAGTACAACAACAATAACAATCGCAACAACTATCCCAACAACCGCAACAACAATCGCAATAATAACTGCAATCCTAACAATAACTACAACAAACATCCCAACAACTACAACAACCGTTCCAACAACAATAACAATCCCAACAACAATCAAATCAATAACAACAATGGCAACAACAATCAGAACAATAGATGTCTAAGGTGTGGAGGTTTTCATCCAGATAAGTTCTGTGTAGTAGTGTGTACCAAGTGTAATAGAACCGGACATAGTGTAACGAAGTGTGATGTCTATGGACCAAAGGCATATAGAAATAACAGAACAAATAATTCTATTATTTGTTACGGATGCGGAAAGCCGGGCCATTTCAGCAAAGCATGCCCTAATCAAGGGAATAATAATGGGCAAGGCCGTGGACGAGTCTTCAACATTAATTCGGCAGAAGCGCAGGAAGACTCGGAGCTTGTTACGGGTACGTTTCTTATTGACGATAAATCTGCTTATGTTTTATTTGATTCGGGTGCGGATAGATGCTATATGAGTAGAGATTTTTGTGCTAAATTAAGTTGCCCATTGACGCCTTTGGATAGTAATTTTTTACTCGAATTAGCAAACGGTAAACTAATTACAGCAGATAAAGTATGTCGAGATAGAAAAATTAAACTGGTTGACGAAACATTTAAAATTGATTTAATATCAGTCGAGTTAGGGAGTTTTGATGTAATAATTGGCATGGACTGGTTGAAAAAGGTGAGAGCAGAAGTCATTTGTTACAAAAATACGATTCGCATTGTGCGTGAAAAAGGAAAACCTTTAATGGTGTACGGAGAAAAGAATAACGCAAAATTAAATCTTATTAGTAGTATGAAGATACAAAAACTAATAAGAAAAGGTTGTTATGTCATTCTAACACACATCGAGGAAGTTAAACCTGAAGAAAAGAACATCAGTGATGTTCCAGTAGCAAAAGAATTTCCCGATGTATTTCCAAAAGAATTACCGGGATTACCCCCACATCAATCCGTTGAATTTCAAATAGACCTTGTACCAGGAGCTGCACCAATAGCTCGTACTCCATACAGACTTGCACCCAGCAAAATGAAAGAATTACAAAGTCAGTTATAGGAACTTTTAAAGCGTGGTTTCATTTGACCAAGTACATCGCCGTGGGGAGCTCCTGTTTTGTTTGTCAAGAAGAAGGATGGTACATTTAGGTTGTGTATCGACTACCGAGAGTTGAACAAACTTACCATCAAGAACCGCTACCCACTAACGAGAATCGACGATTTATTTGATCAACTACAAGGCTCGTTGGTTTATTCGAAGAATGATTTACGTTCTGCGTATCATCAAATGCGGGTGAAGGAGGATGATATTCCAAAGATTGCTTTTAGGACGTGTTACGGTCATTACGAGTTTATGGTCATGCCATTTGGATTGACTAACGCACCAGCTGTGTTCATGGACCTCATGAACCAAGTGTGTGGCCATATCTTGACAAGTTTATCATTGTTTTCATCGATGACATCCTTATTTACTCAAAGAATGATCAAGAGCACGAAGAACATTTGAGAAAAGTGCTAGAGTTATTAAGGAAAGAAAAACTGTACGCTAAGTTTTCAAAGTGTGCATTTTGGTTAGAAGAAGTTCAATTCCTAGGTCATATAGTGAACAAAGAAGGTATTCAGGTGGATCCAGAAAAGATTGAAACCGTTGAAAAGTGGAAAACCCCGAAAACTCCGAAGCACATATGCCAATTTTTAAGGCTGGCTGGTTATTATAGGAGATTCATCCAAGATTTTTTCAAAATAGCAAAACCCTTGACTGCATTAACGCATAAAGGGAAGAAATTTGAATGGAAGGTTGAACAAGAGAAAGCATTTCAATTGTTGAAGAAAAAGTTAACTACGGCACCTATATTGTCATTACCTGAAGGGGATGATGATTTTGTGATATATTGTGATGCCTCAAAGCAAGGTCTCGGTTGTGTATTAATGCAACGAACGAAGGGAATTGCTTATGCGTATAGACGTTTGAAGATTCACGAGCAGAATTATACGACCCATGATTTGGAATTAGGCGCGGTTGTTTTTGCATTAAAGACTTGGAGGCACTATTTACATAGGGCTGAAAGAATTTGGGTACCAAAATTTGGAGATATGAAAGAAATGGTACTTAGAGAAGCTCATAAAACCAGATACTCAATACATCCTGGAACGGGGAAGATGTACAAGGATCTTAAGAAACATTTGTGGTGGCCAGGTATGAAAGTCGATGTTGCTAAATACATAGGGGAATGTTTGATGTGTTCTAAGGTCAAAGCGGAGCATCAGAAACCATCAGGTCTACTTCAACAACCTGAAATCCCGGAATAGAAATGGGAAAATATTATCATGGATTTCATCGCTAAATTGCCAAGGACTGCAAGTGGTTTTGATACTATTTGGGTAATAGTTGATAGTCTCACCAAATCAGCACACTTCTTGCCAATAAGAGAAGATGATAAGATGGAGAAGTTAGCACGACTGTATTTGAAGGAAGTTGTCTCCAGACATGGAATACCAATCTCTATTATCTCTGATAGGGATGGCAGATTTATTTCAAGATTCTGGCAGACATTACAGCAGGCATTAGGAACTCGTCTAGACATGAGTACTGCTTATCATCCACAAACTGATGGGCAGAGCGAAAGGATGATACAAACGCTTAAAGACATGCTAAGAGCATGTGTTATTGATTTCGGAAACAGTTGGGATCGACACCTTCCGTTAGCAGAATTTTCCTACAATAACAACTACCATTCAAGCATTGAGATGGCGCCGTTTGAAGCACTTTATGGTAGAAAGTGCAGGTCTCCGATTTTTTGGAGTGAAGTTGGGGATAGATAGATTACGGGTCCGGAGATAATACAAGAAACTACCGAGAAGATCATCTAAATTCAACAACGATTGAAAACCGCCCAAAGTCTACAAAAGAGCTACGCTGACATTAAAAGAAAAGATATAGAATTTGAAATTGGAGAGATGGTCATGCTTAAAGTTGCACCTTGGAAAGGCGTTGTTCAATTTGGTAAACAGGGGAAATTAAATCCAAGGTATATTGGACCATTCAAGATTATTGATCGTGTCGGACCAGTTGCTTACCGACTTGAATTACCTCAACAACTCGCGGCTGTACATAACACTTTCCACGTATCAAATTTGAAAAAATGTTTTGCTAAAGAAGATCTCACTATTCCGTTAGACGAAATCCAAATCAACAAAAAACTTCAATTCATCGAAGAACCCGTCGAAATAATGGATCGTGAGGTTAAAAGACTTAAGCAAAACAAGATACCAATTGTTAAGGTTCGATGGAATGCTCGTAGAGAACCTGAGTTCACCTGGGAATGAGAAGATTAGATGAAGAAGAAATACCCGCACTTATTTCCAGAAGATACGTCAACACCTCCAACTGCTTAAAATTTTGAGACAAAATTTATTTAACGGGTAGGTACTGCAGTGACCCGAACTTTTTCATGTTTATATATATTTAATGAATTTGATATTTACATGATTAAGTGTTTCAAACATGTTAAGCAATCAAACTTGTTAAGACTTGATTAATTGAAATAGGTTTTATATAGACAATTGACCACCAAGTCGACCGGTGATTCACGAACGTTAAAACTTGTTAAAACTATATGATGACATATATATGGTTATATGTATAGTTAACATGATATTATAATAAGTAAGTATCTCATTAGGTATTTTAACAATGAGTTATATACATAAAAATGAGACTATTGAATTAAGAAACTCGAAAACGATATATATAACGATTATCGTTATGACAACTTCTTACTAAATACATATGAATCATATTAAGATATTGATACACTATGTTTAATCATGATAAATGATAAGTAAACATGTAATTAAGTATATTAACAATGAACTACATATGTAAAAACAAGACTACTAACTTAATGATTTCGAAACGAGACATATATTTAACGATTATCGTTGTAACAATATTTAACTGTCTATATATATATCATATTAAGATATATTATTACATCATATTATCATGATAATATAATAATTTAACATCTCTTTTGATATAATAAATAATGGGTTAACAACATTTAACAAGATCGTTAACCTAAAGGTTTCAAAACAACACTTACATGTAACGACTAACGATGACTTAACGACTCAGTTAAAATGTATATACATGTAGTGTTTTAATATGTATTCATACACTTTTGAAAGAATTTTAGACACTTATCAAAGTACTTCTATTTAACAAAAATGCTTACAATTACATCCTCATTCATTTTCATCAACAATTTTACTCGTATGCACCTGTATTCGTACTCGTACAATACCTAGCTTCTAAATGTATTTACTATTGGTATATATACTCCAATGATCAGCTCTTAGCAGCCCATGTGAGTCACCTAACCATGTGGAAACCATCATTTAACATCTAGCATGAAATATCTCACAAAATTACAAACTAATGGAGCCTATATGGAGAGGCTAAGTTCACGTGAATGAGGGAGCTCACAAACACTTTCACTTTGCAATTTTCTTGAATCAAATTACTCTCTCTTAAGTGTTCTTCCTTTGTTATAAGTGTTCTTCATTATCATCAACAAAATCTAGCTCAATCTAGTTCATAAATCCATACATAAATCAAGTTATAAAACAACTACTCAAGAACACACCAACAACACTTCCAAGTTTGGTAGCTTACTTTCAATCTTGCAAATCCACTTTGAGTGATCATTCAACCTCAAGAAATCTTTCTTAATTACAGTAAGATATCTTTCTAATATAAGGTAATACTCATATTCAAACTTTGATTCAATTTCTATAACTTTAACAATCTTATTTCGAGTGGAAATCTTACTTGAACTTGTTTTCGTGTCATGATTTTGCTTCAAGAACTTTCAAGCCATCCAAGGATTATTTGAAGCTAGATCTATTTTTCTCATTTCCAGTAGGTTTATCCACAAAACCCGAGGTAGTAATGATGTTTATAACATCATTCGATTCATATATATAAAACTACCTTATTCGAAGGTTTAAACTTGTAATCACTAGAACATAGTTTAGTTAATTCTTAACTTGTTCGTAAACAAAAGTTAATCCTTCTAATGTTACTTTTAAAATAAAATAAACACATGTTCTATATCTATATGATATGCTAACTTAATGATTTAAAACCTAAAAACACGAAAAACACCGTAAAACCGAATATACGCCGTCGTAGTAACACCGCGGGATGTTTTGGGTTAGTTAATTAAAAACTATGATAAACTTTGATTTAAAAGTTGTTCTTCTGGGAAAATGATTTTTCTTATGAACATGAAACTATATCCAAAAATCATGGTTAAACTCAAAGTAGAAGTATGTTTTCCAAAATGGTCATCTAGACGTCGTTCTTTCGACTGAAATGACTACCTTTACAAAAACGACTTGTAATCTATATTTCTGACTATAAACTTATACTTTTTCTATTTAGATTTATAAACTTAAGTTTAATATGAAACCATAGCAACTTAAATCACTCAAAACGGATTTAAAAAGAAGAAGTTATGGGTAAAACAAGATTGGATAATTTTTCTTGTTGTAGCTACGTGAAAATTGGTAACAAATCTATATTAATTATATCCTAACTAACTCATATTGTATTATACATGTATTCTAATATATTATGTAATCTTGGGATACCATAGACACGAATACAATGTTTTGACATATCATATCGACACATCTATATATATTTCGGAACAACCATAGACACTCTATATGCAGTAATGTTGGAGTTAGCTATACAGGGTTGAGGTAGATTCCAAAAATTATATATGTTGAGTTGTGATCTAGCCTGAGGCTTGTATACACGAGGTCGTGGATTGATTCGAGATAATATATATTGCTTTATTTTATGTACATCTAACTGTGGACAACTAGTTGTAGGTTACTAATGAGGACAGCTGACTTAATAAACTTAAAACAAGCAAAACGTATTAAAAATGTTGTAAATATATTTTGAACATACTTTGATATATATGTACATATTTGTTATAGGTTCGTGAATCGACCAGTTGCCAAGTCTTACTTCCCGACGAAGTAAAAATCTGTGAAAGTGAGTTATAGTCCTATTTTTAAAAATCTAATATTTTGGGATGAGAATACATGCAGTTTTGAAAATGATTTACAAAATAGACACAAGTATTGAAATTACATTCTATGTTGAATCATTATATCGAATATCACCCTTGTTGAACTTGGTAACCTAAGAATTGGTGTTTATTATAATTGCCACCAATTGATGCGAATCCTAAAGTTAGATCTATGGGCCATTGACAAGCCCCATTCAGAGAATTTGAACTGCTTTAGTACTTCAATATTTATATATGGGGATATTCTAGATGCATTTGTTAATGTCGGTTACCAGGTGTTCAACCATACGAATGATTTTTATGCAGATTGCATGTTATTGAAAGATGAAATCTTGTGGTCTATTATTACAATTTGATATATAGGTTAAACCTATAACTCACCAACATTTTTGTTGACGTTTAAAACATGTTTACTCTCAGGATATTATTAAGAGCTTCCGCTGTTGCATGCTAATATATGGACAAGATTTGTTGTCAGCATGCTTGTATAATATTGTTTAAAACTACATTCGAGATTTACTTTGTTGTAACATATTAACATTGTAAACCAATATGTATTGGTAGTGTGTAAGTGTGATATTTTTAGATTATCATTTCTGATAATCTAGGTGGTGTCCCTTTAATCTTGTCGATAAAATAAAGGTTATGGTTTGTTTTAAAAATGAATGCAGTCTTTGAAAAACGTCTCATATAGAGGTTAAAACCTCGCAACGAAATCAATTAATATGGAACGATTATAATAAATATGAACGGGACATTTCATTTGCTCCGCAGCGGCGACCGCAACTCTAGCGTTAAACTCAACGTCGTTCATCTCGATCCCGTTTCTCATCGCCATTCTAAGGAATGCAAAATGATTAGTCCATGAACGTTTAAAACCACACGCACAACACCGCCTCTTCTTGCTATACACTCGTTGTACATCACTTGTTAGACACGATTTGCACCCGTAATAAGGTTTGCAATTCCTTATTACGCACCCACGCCGTATCAACTTGTTAGTACAATGACCGCCTCACTCGATGATATAACCAACAGCAACAAACATCCTACGCGATATAGACACATGCAAGAAAATAATATCACAACACAAGGCACAATCCTAGTTAGTTTACCTACGCGCTAAGGCACTAACCAAGTCCCTGTCCGACCCGTCCTCCTATAAGTCCCGCAACAAAGAAGCACACATAAAAGTCTAAGTCTAGGCACCTATCTCAAGTCACCTAAATCCCTTAGACCATGCTCTGATACCACTTGTAACGACCCAACCCGTATTTAAACCGGTCCATAATTTTTTTCTTAAATACATTAATATTTAGGTCCCAATTTTGTTTCCAAAACATAATTAACACGATTAATAAGTTCAATAAACTTTTAAAACATTTAATACATAGTTTAAATATCCGAACGGGCAAACACGACCCGACTATTTTAATTTCTAACAAAATCGAGCATGGTGATTGGGGATACGCTACCCAATCCTAATCAATACAAAAGCACCTGGGGTAACGCAATAACTTTAAATGGTTTAAGTGTTAGTGGATGCCCAAAGGCTCTGAATGATGTGTCAGTAGGTGTTTTCAACACATACACACATGAATCTCTCGATTTCGACGGTTGTAAAGTCTTCATGATGACTTGGATACGAATAACACGAAAAATTTTATATAACAAGCAACAAAAATTTTTAGAGAAATTGTTTAAGGTGACGATGTAAGGAAAGAAACGAAATTATTTGTAAACTAGAGTTATGTACAATGTGTACTATTCTAAGTAAAATATCCTTTGAATAAAAGAATTGGTTTGTAAAAGTGAAAGTAAAATCTCATGTGCACTAGTCAAAAATAAGTAATCATTTACTTTATTATATATAACATATACGGCTTCTAAAATTTGTACGAATGGTAATAAAATAAATTTATTTTTATAAAACTTTGAGAGGATAGTATAATAAAATAATGTGTGTAAAGTTTTGGCAAACAAAATTTTCATATTTCGGAGGTTACAAGTTGGGAAAAGGTTGATGAGGATTGAGTAAAAGATTTTGAAAATTTCGAGTGATATTTGAGGTAATAAAAACTATTGAATTTAAATGTGGTTGATGACTATTAGTAGGGCATACGTCCTTTGACCAAAAATACTTAAGTGTGAAGTTGTTGCTTATAAGTGAGATACGAATGGGAGAGTATGAGGATGAGAATTAACCACCCATTGATTTTTGGAAAAAAAATTTCGAACTGGTATGACTAATATCGAAGTAAGAAGGATGATGTTGTGATTATCATCGAATAAGAAATTTCTCGTAATAAGTTAGGATTTAGAGTTGCGTAAGGATGAGTATCAAATAGGATTCTTGGGTAAACTTTAATATAGAATTTGAATTGCTGAAGTGACGGAATACTATTTCCTTTAAGTATCGTTGTGCAAGTTTGTCCATTGCATCGGTTCCTTTCATGGCTAGAAAGTGAGCAGATTTGGTGAGATGGTCAATAATAACCCAGATAATGTTCTAACCGCCTACCGTTTTCGGTAGCTTCATGATGAAATCCATTGTTATTCCTTCCCATTTCCATTGTAGGATTTCGAGTTGTCAAAAAGCAATTAATAAGGTTCAGCTTCGATCTACTTCTCTCTTCGTAAGCTATTAATGGCTCACCATTCTCGCGAGGTATATAAAAAAATTTCTCTCTATAATTAACTTTCGCTTCCATCCTTGAAAGCCAGTCCATCTAAACTATTACATCAAAGCTTCCCAACTTAATGGGTGTTAGGTAATTCTTAAGGTTCATTCCAATCAAATCTTATTATACTACCGTGAAAAGTTCTATCAATCTTCTCAAATAACATCTGCTTGTGCGTAGGTAACTAATCATTTTCAACTACTACATTAAAACTTTCAAGTTTTGTTAATATGAGGTCATTTCCAAATGACCCACCTGTTAATTTTAAGGTACTACCTTAAATTATTCCCCTATCTCTGCCAGCTTACCATGTGATTGTCCTATAGAATACTTAACTCTCATGGTTGTTAATGATTTATTATTCATAACGCTAAGGTTCTTAGATATAAGGTTTCTATCATTCTAGTATTAAACAACTCTGAAACAATAAAACGTTGTGATGAAACGTACCCTAACCAAAATCAGGATCCATGCAAGTCTCCATAACGATTGCTTTACCGCATGTAAGTTTAAAGTTTTTCCTATATGAGGATTTTTTCCTTAAATGTCCAAGGTGTCGATATCTATAACAAATTTTCGGGTTATCAATTCTGCAAATCAAGGCCCCTCTTGTACAGTATCTTGGCTACGTGGTTATTCCTCCCCTACCTTTATCAGACTATAATGCGTATGCTCATGTGATCCCTGCCAAAATTTTCCCTGGATTACCTCATATTCCTCAGGTAGTAACATTGGAACTTCTGCATGATTTACCTCAATATAATCACGCTGGCCTGGCGTCATTATATTGTATTAAATCGTACGTTCATTCCAGTATCACCCCATATGGACAATGTAACGTGATCACTTCCAGTTATACTCAATTTCATCTAACGGTGCTTTATCTATGCCATCTCAAAACAGAATCTACATAATTAATCTCACAGTTTCTCGATGTGGGTGCGTAGGTTCCGTAGGTCATGCATCAATGCCTATATGTCCCGAAATTTCTTCAAAATATTCGGGTTCAGGTAATGTCATTAGGTTCCTTTCTAGAAATTCAATCTAGGTCTCGTGTCGAGTTGTACGTGTAGCAAGTAGTAATACGATATGTTTTGAGGTGACTCCCAAGTCTTTGGGTATGGCTGAGCATCAGTAGAAGACACTATGACCATGTGAAAGGGGATGCCTTCCCGACTTCTCCATTGTCTAGGAGTGTTAGGGACCTAAGTCCAGAAGTGTCGTTAGATCGTCGAGTAGTAGTGAAGAATGAAAGAGATAAGTAACGGTCATGAAAGCGCACGGGATACAAATCAACTTGCGAAAACTGAATATCCTTCTAATGTTCATACGATGTACGTGGCTAATTAGGGTGAGCTCAGGGTGCGGTTACTCCGACAAGTCCTCACATACTTCCTCCTCCGAGGATCAACTTTAGTGGGAACTCCTTCTAGATTGCGTGAAGTAATGTTTCGATCTCTTGAACGGTGGAACAGTAGTAACAGGTGGATTACATTACTAGTTCTTAGGGTTAGACGAGTGGGAAAGTAGTTCAGAAAAACATTTGAATTGGGAAGGATAAGTTCTCCAAGTCGGTACAGCGAATAGCAGACATGTAGCAAGAGCGTAATCAGGTATAGTAACTACAGTAGCCTAGATCGTCTACAGCAGTACGTAGTATGGCAATAGTGACAGTATCAAGCATGCAATCAAAAGCAGATAGTAGCATGCAGTGACGAGAATAAGCAAAAGCATACAGCAAGTTTACATAGCATTAAAAGGAAACGGTGGCATGCAACAAGTTCATATAGCAGTAGAAATAAGTAGTGGCATGCAGTAGTAGTAAGCAGTAACATGCAGTAATATAACACAGTAGCATGCAACAGGTTCCGCAGAAATAAGTAAACTAGCAAGTTGTAGATTAGTCCTATTAGCGAATCCTACTCGACTCGGTCAAGACTCACTAATGCAACCTAATTCCCTACAACCAATGCTCTGATACCAAATGTGACGCCCCATACGAAACCATCATGTACGGATCATCAACAACAGGATCATTACAAGGTCATACACTATATGCTGTTTGAAAATCAGTTTTGCATTCATGAAAATATAGTGTTTTACAAAAGATAACGTGCTTCCTATGATTAGAAGCATAAACATAGGTATGTGACCCAAAGGTCATTACAAAGCCATTGTTTTAAAATAACGTAAATTACGAATGCAAAATAAAAGTTCCATGATTGAGACATCTCTAAGTAATGCAGCGGAAGTCTAACACAGCAAGTCTGTAACACCAAGACAGCAAGTCTAACAGCGGAAGCAACAACGTTTAAGCACCTGAGAAATACATGCTTAAAAAGCCAACACGAATGTTGGTGAGCTATAGTTTGTTCGTAATCAGTAATGTAATGTAGGCCACTAGATTTCAGTGCTTCAACTAGCAGTTTAAATCAGTAATTCAAATCAGTATGATAAAGTATATGTTCAACCGTGGGCACTTGGTAACTAACTTAACGTAAATAACACCCCCTAAAAGTACACTTGGTGAGTGCGTATGTTTACGAAGTATTAAACACTCGTTAAATGCTAGCGCGACTAGCCAGAGTGGGGATGTCAAACCCTATGGATCCATATCTAAGATTCGCATTCACTGGTTCAAAGACCAATGACTAAACGTTACCGAGCTAAGGGGAAAGTTTATGCCGTTGTATAACCCATACATATAATAAGTTTAAGTACTTTTGCCTAGTATGTAAAACTTAAAATGCGCATGTATTCTCAGTCCCAAAATAGTTAAAGTAAAAAGGGATGCTATAACTCACAGTGAAAAGTAGTAAAGTTAATTCGGGAAAGCAAGCAAGTAGTTTGTCCGAAAGGTCCTCAACCTAAGTCAAAAGTTACTAAGTCAGTAAATCGTTCCCAAAGGTTTAAAAGTATGTAAATTAGGTCTTAAGTATCATCATCAAACAAAGAGTGTAAGTAAGTTTTATTCAAGAATAGAGTTTGAAATAAAGGCTGATTTCGTTCAGTCGCCACGACCTCTATACAAACTGAAATGAGGAGAGACCAGTGGACATGGCTCCGTATATGAGTCCCCCAGAGACTGACCAATTCCCAGAACCAAATTCGTCTTCGTGTGACCGTGGTGACGGTTTAAGTGTGAGTAGGTCAGAAATTTTAGCACAACGTTAAAAGGGTGTAGTGACTTTCGAAAGGCCATAAATCCTAAACCGTAACTCGGATTAAGACGAGGCCTAAACGGAAAATCATCTACTCGAACCGAACTAGCTAGAAATCAACTTTTCTAGTAGCCCAAGTTATTGATCAGATCCGGAAAACAGTAGGTAAGGTGCTCTGGTGGGTTCTTGGTGCTTGATGCTCATCACGGTTCTCATCCTTGATGCGTATAGCTTCAAGTGTACAACTCGTTGATGTATTTGGATTATCTTAACCAAGTTTTGACCATCGTAACACTAGTGTAAGTCTAAGATACGTAGCACAACTCAATTAAGGGTTGTAAGTAGTTTGATTAACCAAAGTTACATCAAGATCTGAGATCCGGCACATACATGAGTTCTAATAATAATATTAAGTTACAAACTTGAAAGTAAACTAAATAAATAATATCTTAAGTTGTAGAACTTAGATCTTAGTTAGATCTTAAAGATTCTAGACTAGAAAGTCTAGATCTAGTGTTCTTAAGTTAGATCCTAAGTTATAGAACTTAGATCTTCACTTTAATGAAACCATAAGTTATGAAACTTAGATTTTCATCTTGTAAAATGTATATAAGCTTATAAGCTCTTGTTTACAACAAAATTTGGAAGACCATAAGCTATAGAAACTTAGATCCAACACAAGTGTATGAAGTTATAACTAGAAAGTTATACTTCCATGTTCTTGAACTTATAAAGTTTAACTTTAGTTTCAAGAAATATGAGATCAAGATTAACTAGTAATACTTGACCAAATTAACAACATCACAACTTTAAATAAATAAAATGAATATTGAACTACAAACTTGAAAGTAAACTAACTAATCAAGATATTAAGATGTAGAACATAGTTCTTAGTTAGATCTTGAAGATCCAAGACCCAAAGGTCTAGATCTAAAGTTATTAGGTTAAATCATAAGTAATAATACTTGAATCTTTACTTTAATGAAACCATAAGCTATAAAACTTAGATTCTCATCTAGTAAAGTGTATGTAAGCTGTCAATCTTTTGTTTAAGACAAAATAAGTAGACCATAAGCTATAGAACTTAGATCCATCACAAGTATATGAAGTTATAACTAGAAAGTTAAACATCCATGTTCTTGAACTTATAAGTTAACTTTAGTTCAAAAAAATAAGATCAAAGTTAACTAGTAACACTTGACCAACAAATACAAGAATCACGAATTGTAAATGCAAGGAAATGTAGTAATAAACTAAATAATCAAGTGACTAATTCATGGTTGTTCATACTTTAAAGATTCAAGCCAAGGCTTTGATCTTTAAGAATGTAAACATTAAGTTTACAAACATGAATCACAAGTATGAGTTTAACAACACATGAACTTTCAATCTTTCAAACATTAAATGTAGAACATAAACTAGAAAGTTTAGTTCTTGTATGTTCTTGTTATGAACAATATAAATGAAGAACAAACTAAAGAGTTCGATTCTTAATAACATGTAAGTAACAACTACAATAGTAAGTAAGTAAACCACAAACAAGAATAAGTAACAACAAATA
This sequence comes from Rutidosis leptorrhynchoides, assembly GCF_046630445.1. NCBI lineage: Eukaryota > Viridiplantae > Streptophyta > Magnoliopsida > Asterales > Asteraceae > Rutidosis > Rutidosis leptorrhynchoides. The sequence continues at coordinate 305,424,455 of NC_092334.1, forward strand.
AAAGATGATGATGATGAGAGTGTTGCTTGTTACGATTTCAAAGAGGAAAAAGGAAGAAGAAACAAGGCTTGTAACTTACAAGGTAGAGAGAAAATGAGATGAGAGAAAAAGTGCAAGTAAGTGTGTGTAAAAGTGAGGAGGTATAATGAAAGAATACTAGTAATAAGTTAACAAAATTTGAAAGCCAAAATCACTTCCCAAGGCCCTATGGCCGACGATCATCACAAGGGAAGGGAGGAGGAGATTGTCTACTAGTTTCTTCATGTATCAAGCTCAAAAGTTGGTTATAAAGTTACTTGCATGGGAACCTGGTGTAAGTAACATGTAACTAGATTCTATATGCACAAAACAATCTAGTTTAATCTCAAAGTAATACTTGCATTTTAAGATGGGCCAAGTAATCCATTAAGAGTAGTATAGGGTGGGCTCTTAAGTCCATTAATCATGAGTCCATTAAAAAAGACCAAGTATGTAACAAATAGTCCAATAAAGTTCAAGTAATTAACTAGTAACCTTAGTTAATCAAAAATGATTAATAAAACTTAATCATGAATGTAAATAATATTCAAAAATATTATTCGTGTAATGTACGTGTGTCACAAAGACGTTTCGGGCATTTAAAATCAAGTATGGTAACATGTAAATGTATATAAACAATACATTCTTTAAATCACAAGTATTAATAATAATTAGTAATAAGTAAACGTTGGAAAATCTAGGGTCGTTACATTACCCACCTGTTAAAGAAAATTTCGTCCCGAAATTTTAAGCTGAGGTAGATGGAGGAGTCGAGAAAAGGTGAGGATACTTCTGCATCATTTGATCCTCTCGTTCCCAAGTAAACTCAGGTCCTCATTTGGCGTTCCATCGTACTCGAACGATCGGAATCTTGTTGCGTTTCAAAGTTTTGACCTCACGGTCCAGAATTTCAATAGGCTCTTCCACGAAGTGGAGTTTGTCGTCAAGGGTAAGTTCTTCCAGTGGTATGATGAGTTCGGGTGCAGGAAGACACTTCTTCAAGTTTGACACGTGGAAGGTAGGATGAACTGAGCTCAATTGTGCTGGTAGATCCAAATGGTAAGCAACGGGTCCAACACGCTCCAAAATTTCGAAAGGGCCAATGTATCGCGGGTTCAACTTTCCACGTTTTCCAAAATGAATCACACCTTTCCAAGGTGCAACCTTCAACATTACATGGTCACCCACGTTGAATTCAAAGTCTTTACATTTAAGATCGGTATAACTCTTTTGGCGATCGCGGGCAGTCTTGAGTCTAGCTTGAATCTGAGCAATCTTCTCTGTTGTTTCATGGACTACCTCGGGTCCGGTGATTTGCTTTTCGCCTACTTCAGCCCAACAAATAGGAGATCGCGCACTTGCGGCTATACAACGCTTCAAAAGGTGCGGCATTAATGCTCGAGTGATAACTGTTATTGTACGAGAATTCGGCTAACGGCAAATGCCTTTCCCAGGCCTTTCTGAAATCGATAACACATGCACGCAACATGTCTTCCAAGGTCTGAATCGTTCGTTCACTTTGCCCATCGGTCTGTGGGTGATAAGCAATACTCATGTCGAGATGGGTTCCCATGGCTTCCTGTAAGGAACACCAAAATCTGGCAGCAAAACGGGGATCGCGATCTGAGATGATCGATAAAGGTACACCATGAAGAGATACAACCTCTTTGATGTATAATTGAGCGAGTCTCTCCATCATATCCGTTTCCTTCATGGCTTGGAAGTGTGCAGATTTGATAAGACGATCCACAATAACCCAGATGGTATCGTATCCGCCCACCATCTTTGGCAGCTTGGTGATGAAATCCATCGTTATCCTTTCCCACTTTCATTGTGGGATTTCCGGTTGTTGAAGCAATCTAGAGGGCCTCTGATGTTCGGCCTTAACTTTTGAACAAGTCAAACACTTGCCAACATAAGTTGCAACGTCCTTCTTAAGATTCGGCCACCAATACTGTTCCTTAAGATCGTGGTACATTTTTCCCGCTCCGGGATGAATCGAATATCTCGACTTGTGGGCTTCATCAAGTATAAGGTTCCATAGATCACCATAATAAGGTACCCAAATTCTTCTGGCAGAGCATCGGAGTCCAGTCTCCCTAACCTCGAATTTAGAGACAAGAATGTTCAAATGTTCATGAGATATAGTCTCCTCCTTGAGAGCCTCATCCTGGGCTACTCGGATCTGGCTGTTGAGGTTTGAATGGATGGTGATGTTTAGTGCCCGAACATGAAGAGGTGCCATTCGCTCCTTTTGGCTTAAAGCGTCAGCTACAACATTGGCCTTGCCAGGGTGATAACGTAGTTCACAATCATAGTCATTCAGCATCTCGATCCATCGACGCTGTCTCATATTCAGTTGCTTCTGATCGAAGATGTGCTGGAGACTCTTGTGGTCGGTGAAGATAGTACTTTTAGTTCCATACAAATAGTGTCTCCACAATTTGAGCGCAAAGACAACAGCTCCAAGTTCAAGATCGTGAGTAGTGTAGTTCTGCTCGTGAATCTTCAATTGAAGGGAGGTGTAAGCGATAACCTTTGATCTTTGCATCAGTACACAACCAAAACCACTTTTCGAAGCATCGCAATAAATGACGAAATCGTCACTGCCTTCAAGAAGAGATAAGATAGGTGCGGTGGTCAACTTCTTCTTCAAGGTTTGAAATGCTGATTCGTGTGTGGGTTCCCAAATGAACTTCTTCCCTTTGTGGGTCAACGCGGTCAAAGGACACGCAATCAGAGGGAAACCTTCAATAAACCTTCGGTAGTAACCGGCGAGACCTAAAAATTGGCGAATATGAGTTGGAGTAGTGGGGGTCTCCCACTTACTAATAGCTTCAATCTTGGATTAACTTTGATACCCTGGTCACTCACAACATGACCCAGAAATTGGACTTCCTTCAACCAAAATTCACACTTGGAGAATTTCGCATAAAGTTGCTCTTGTCTCAAGAGTTCAAGCACTAATCGGAGGTGTTGCTCATGTTCTTCTTCACTCTTGGATTAGATGAGGATATCATCTATGAAGACGATAACGAACTTATTCAGGTACGGCTTGCAGACACGATTCATGAGGTCCATGAATATGGCAGGTGCGTTGGTCAATCCGAACGGCATAACGAGAAACTCATAATGACCATAACGAGTTCTGAACGCAGTTTTCATCATATCACTTTCCTTCACCCTCAACTGGTGATAACCGGATCGCAAATCAATCTTTGAGTAAACACTCGATCCTTGTAGTTAATCAAAAAGATCGTCAATACGGGGAAGAGGATACCGATTCTTGATTGTCAATTTGTTGAGTTCACAGTAGTCGATACACATGCGGAAGGATCCGTCCTTCTTCTTCAAAAACAAAACAGGTGTGCCCCAAGGCGAGAAACTTGGTTGGATGAATCTACGGTCTAACAGTTCTTGTAATTGGCTCTGCAACTCCTGCATCTCGGAAGGCGCAAGTCAATAAGGTGCGTGAGCTATAGGCGCAGCTCATGGTACTAAATCGATCTGAAACTCTACTGCTCTCGGCGGCAGTAATCCAGGCAATTCTTCAGGGAAGACATCGGAAAATTCGTTCACAATTCGAACGTCGTTCACACTCTTCACCTCGGTTTCTACCATTTTCACATGTGCTAGGACAGCAAGTCGTCCCTTCTTCATGATCTTTTGCACTTTCATGCAACTAATGAGGTTCAGCTTTGAGGTACATCTCTCTCCATAAATAACCAGTGGCTCGCCCTCTCTGTGTGGTATACGAAGAGCTTTATCTCCACAGATAATGTCAGCCTTTATCTTGGTCAACCAGTCCATACCGACAATAACATCAAAGCTTCCCAACTTAATGGGTATCAAGTCAATTTTGAAATCTACACCAGCTATGTTCATAATAGCTCCTCGACTAATATGGTCAACTTTCTCAAGTTTTCCATTGGCGACCTCGACAAGCATACTCTCTTTTAAAGGGACTAACGACCAATATCTTATCACAAAAGTGTCTACATACATAACTTCTATCGGCACCGGTATCAAATAAGACATAAGCTAATAGATTGTTGATAGTGAATATACCTGTCAACAAGTCGGGATTCTCGCGTGCATCCCTTGCATTAACGTTGAAAGCTCTAACACGGGGTGGTCCGCCGTCCTTTTTTTGTTGGGGCACGCATTTCTGAAATGGCCCGTCTGTCCGCATTCGTAGCACTTTTTAGGTACATTGGTGTTCGGCTTCCCATTCAAAGTGGTGACCTTGCAGTCCTTACCGATATGTCCAGTCCGTTGGCACTTTTCACAAACAACGTTACAATACCGAGTATGGTGCTTGTAGCACCTCTTTCATTGTGGTAGGGTACCCTTGTAGTTGGGGTTTGAGTTGGTGTTCGGATTGGGGTTTCCACCATTGTTGTTTCCTCTGAAACCCTCATGTCGTTTCTCCGGGTTTTGATCATAGGTCCTTCCCCTGTTGTTATCACATTTGCGCTTCTCACTACTACCCGCTTCAGACTTAGCCTTCTCCGGTTCATCGCTGATGATTTGGTTCATTAAAGTATGCGCCATGCGCATCGCTTCCTGGACATTGGGTGGCTTGGACGAGGTGACATTTCCCTTAATGGACTTAGGAAGTCCCCACAAATATCTTTCCATACGCTTGAATTCTAGGGTGACCATGGTAGGACACATCAGGGCTAGTTCCAAATATCTACGATTGTACCCATCGAGATCGTTTCCCACGACCTTCAACTGCATAAAATCAAACTCCATCTTCTGGATCTCGGTCCTAGGGCAATATTCTTCAATCAGGGCCCCTTTGAATTCCTCCCATGGGGTATCAAATGCCTCATCAATACCTTTTGCTTGAGCCAACGTGTTCCACCATTTTAGTGCGTCATCAGACAGAGTGCATGAAACAAACTTGGTTTTATTCGCCTCTGAACAGTTACTAACTCGAAACACAGATTCTAATTTCTTGAACCATCTAGTGAGACCAACCGTCCCCTCTGTTCCACTGAAGTTGTGGGGTTTGCAGCTTTGGAACTCTTTGTACGTGCACCCATTATGAATGGGCTGAATAACCGGTGGTGGTGGCAGTGGAGCTTGGAGGTTCCTTTCTGCTAAAGCTGCAGTGACTCGTTCATTGATCATATCCTCGATTTGGGCTGTGGTAGGTGTGGATCGTCCGTTGGCCATGGTGTTCTAAACAAAAATTTTGACTCAAGTCAAAATCCAGTACTCAAATAATAATAATAATAATACAGTATATGATAACCATCATGGAATCAACACATCACATGTTTACTAAGTAATGCAACCAGGTACAAATACCACAGAATCATACAGTAACGTAAATAGAACATCGTGCAAGAATTAAATAACGCAAAGTTCCATTCATTAATAATAAGTTGCATACATCTGTATAAGTTCGTACAATACATAAGTGAAACATGAAACTACAACTAGATTACATAATGAAATCTACTACAAAAGCCCTACGGTTATGGTGGGTGTAGGATGTCCAATACATGAGACATCTGGTCCTCGAGCTCAGCTACCCGAGTACAGAGGATCTCCACCTCCCTTATCAGTTCCTCGACAGTGGGAAATGGTGGGGTAGGTGGTGCAGTCGGTATGGGTGGTGCTGGTGGAACTGGTGGTGCAGACAGTCCAGCTCCAGAAGTAGAGGCTGCGAAGCGGTAAGGCTTACAGATGAAGGGATCAACAGGATACGGCACAAGCCACTTACGGGCGGTAACCTTACGATGCCGAACATATGCGTCAGTGAATGCTCGACCTCCATTAATCCCTGGAATGATGGTACCATCAAAACGGTACTGCTTCTTCGGCGGGGTGGAGGGTGGCTGTACAGGTGCATCATCAGGGTCCTCCTCGTCAGAGTCATCGTCACTAGAGTCGTCTGTGGATGAGTCGTCGGATGACGGGTCATCTGAATCATGTGGAGGTGGCTGCACTGGTGGCTGTACTAGCTCTCCTCGGGCAGCCATCATCTGTCGGTATCTAAAAGGCGGGATCGGCACCAAACATCCATCAGGAAGGCGTCGGCACCAATGGCGATACTGATTACAGAATGGACCTTCCCCGAATTCCGCGGGAATCACAACACCACCGGGGCAGGGCTGTGGCTCCTGAGGTACTGGGGCTAGTGGAGCTGGAATCTCCAGGAGTTCCTCGGCTCCCTCTGCAGTACCCACTGGGGTAGGCGCATGACTACTAGCTCCGGAGGATGAAGCACCTGGGTCACTAGAGGATGTCGCCGACGGGATCTGAGGATCGGTAACAGCGGTAGGTGAAGTGGCTGATGAGTCTGTATCGCTGCCCAAAATGATAGCAGGTGGAATATCCGACATCTGAACAAGGAAAAATAAATTTTCCATGTTAGTAAGTCATAAAGCAAGCACATTGATGTGCGTAGAGGTGTATACGAAATACTATTAATTTTTACAAGGAAATACTATTAAATATGATAAAATTTTACACAAGTTATTTATTTATTTATTGAATGGGATATACCTAAACCTTGCTACAACACTTATAGGCAGTGTACCTAATCGTAGAGTAGTGTAGTTTTTAGTAAGTCCGGTTCGTTCCACAGGGAGCTAGCTGAGTTTAACACTATATTTTTTTTACAACTATATTTATATAAAATATATATAATTATATATAGTAATATTATTATAAAAGGGGATTTTTACCGTTTAATGACCGGTTTGTCGATTTTATATTTTAAGCGTAAAGATAAATGACGATAATATAAATGACAGAATTTAAATTGCGATAAAGTAAATTGCAGTAATTAAAATGACAGTAAATAAAGGTACGATGAAATATGAAATAAAAATATTATGATTATTTAAACTTCCGTAATCATGATGTTTGACGTGTTGATTTTAGTTTATTACCATGGTTAATTGTCATTTGTCCTGGATTATTCAATATGTCCATCTGCTTTTTATCCTTATATCCGAAGTCAAATATTCCAACTAATTGGGGACTTAAACTATAATTACACCAATTTTCCTTGTACATAATTCACCCCTGTTTTAATAAGTCCATTGACTATTAATCCATTCCCGTGTCCGGTTAAATGAACGATTATTAGTACTTATAAATATCCCGCCCATCGTGTCCGATCGAGTGTATATGGTTATTTATAGGTACGTCCAATTGTAAATCTTTATATTAAATTAACGAACTATCATTCAATTAAACAAATATAAAGCCCATTAATAACCCATAGTCTAATTTCCACTAGTGTCGTTCTTTTGTTCAAACCCCAATTATGGTACAAAGCCCAATTACCCCATCTTTAATATTTAGCCCAACATCATGATTACTTCGATTTAAATAAGCATAATAATAACTTAGTTACAAGACATTAATTTAAAAAGGAGAACATAACTTACATTGAGTATTTATCGCATAGCTTTACACAGACAGAACTTCGACTTGAAAACCCGTAAAATAAACGTTACCCTACCCAAACTTGTAGAAATGTAACCACTAAATTAACCTACTCCTACTCCTAAAACTAAATTACATAAAATAAAAATTAAAAACTGAATTTGAAAATATAAAAGAGTGTGTTTGAAGCTCGAGCACAGGCCTTGTATTTATAGCATTTTGGCCTGCTACAGTAACCCATGCGATCGCATGGGTTTTATGCCTATTTCCCATGCGATCGCATGGCCGCCAGATCCAGCTCACATATTTTTTGTACACTAGCTTGTCGACATATTTAATAAATATATAATATATATATAATTTTATATAATTATATATATATTATATTATATTCTTGTGCATAGTTGACTCGTAATTTTGGCTCCGATGTTTCGTACATTTACGCTCGGTTTATGTCTCGGTTCCAGTTTCTTGAACGTCTTTTCGTACAATTTAATATCGTGCAATTTGCGTTCCGCGACTTGCGTTCTTGTTAATCTTTAGACGTTTTTCTTCGATAAATTAAACCACTTGGAGTGTAACTTGTACGTTTGAGCATTTTGGACGTTTTTTTCCTTTTAAATCTTCGTTTTCGACTTTAAATCTTCGTTTTCGAGCGATCTTCGTCTTTCATCTTCACACTTATTTATTTTAAACAATTACAACTAAAAATAAGGAAATTACAATTAAAAACATTACATTTTGGAATGATATTGCGACTAAATATGTGTTCTTTTAGAGCAATATCAATTATCCCTACACTTGAGCGTTGCTTGTCCTCAAGCAATACAGAACTTGAAATTAAATCACACGAATCACTTCTTTATTCTTCACACTTTATACATTAGTGATTTTGATACGGCGGTATAAAAAATGATAGTAACGATGTGGTTTACAGTCCCACATAACTATAAAAATTTAGACCCTTAAGGAAATTGGATCTTTATGAAAACATTTGATCTTTTGAAAATTCGTTCTAGCTTTTACCCTAGATAAGTTTTCCGGAATAACCCTTCACCGGTGTATGCAAAATGTTTTTGTGGGTTTCAGATTTGAAAATTTTAACTCAAAACTTATGGTTTTATGTCACCCACTTGCTAACCTTGTATTAGAAAAGCAACACGTCCAGTATACTTGCTCACAATATTACCTTTCGGTAAACTACCGTCCGGTTGTAAAGGAAAGCGTTGAACAAGCAACTGTTAGGGCGACGTCTAATGGCATGCAGATGTTCATGGTCTACAACGTGTCGGATGCAATTACTATCCTTTGTAGGAGCAATAGTAAAGATCACCCTATAATTTTTTTTCGGTCTGGCAGAAGGTCCTGTCTTCGACCATGCTATGCAACCACCGTTCTTATGGTTGACACCCAAATTGGTTCAGGTGACCTAATGAATTCCAGGTGAATTCCTAGAATTTTACGTTCAATGGTAATGAACGCATTGAAAATGGGTTTTCAGAAAACAAATCGATTTTAATTTGATCAAAATATTTTCTCGTTCAAGCTCGAGTTTAGATATCATCGAATTCCATGAGTTTGTAATTCTCAATCTTTAAAGTCAATCTCAAGGATTGAGTAATATCAGTCTTAAAAGCTGATTTTTAATCTTTAAGGAGATTATCCTTTCTGAGGGTCTGATTCATTAGTCTTATCAAGCTAATTTGCATGGCGCCCTCCCCATTTTACGAGACAGATCCTCTCATGGTTAGGATAAGTCTGACCACTTGGCGACCCTGTTTGATGCTGAGGTCCGTGGATTTCCGACTGATTTTAGAGATGACTTTTCTAGATTTTTCGTCAACCTACAGCTGGTCTGGACGACAACTTCTTGACCTAAATCAAGAAGCGCGTGTCTTTTTCGGAAGACTTTACTTCCTTTTAATGATGGAATTGATTCATCTTGTAGATCCATCTTTTCTTTTATCTTTATTATAATATTGCGGGTAAAACAGTCAATTTAGTCCAAAACAAAAGCACCTGCAATAACTTTACAGAAACATGTGATAGATAGTTTTTTTTAATTGAATAACTTGGTACATTCTCCCCACACTTAGTTTCTTTCTTTGTCTTTTTATTCTCCTTTATTCCATTTTAAATGAATTCAAGTGTTTTAGGGTGTTTCTCAATTTATGTCCTTTCCGAGGTAACGATAATTTCGGTATTAACACCTAGTTTTCATCGTTCAAAAATATGTATAAACATGATTTTGAATTCATTTATTTGAAAATTTTTAAAATTTTCACAAAATTTGGCAAATAAACTAAGTGCAAACTCGAGAGAATTAATAACCCTTCCCCACACTTGAGATCATGCAATGCCCTCATTTGCATGAAATCAGACTATAATTATAAATTCACGAGGGTGATAAGTGTAGAAAAGTGATTAAAAATACCCAGTTTGTAATTACAAAGCTCGTCGAATGATAGATGGCACGCCTTATCGTTAATTCCTTCTTGTTTTATCACACATGTTTTTCTTCAAAAATGGTTGCTTTTCTGAACTGTTTGCTAATCTTTGAAAATGCGTCTTTTACCCTAACTTATTATGCATGTTTATTAACGAGTTATGCAATAACCCAAACCCCGAATTTAATGTTAAGTGGGGTTAGACTTCCCCATACTTAGCTGACGACATGTGAAGTCGGTAGAATAAGTTCCATGAATTAAAATAGTGAGCCAGTTATTTACATCTCGGGTGGTATAAAATATATCAATGGGTTTAAAGGTTAGACCCACCCGATCGTCACTACTTAATTCTTTTTTAAGTGTAGCTTTTAGTAAATGGATATGTCTCTTTTCTGGTACTTGGTCAAATGGATCGATATACACCGACATACATATTTCTATAGGGTGGACAATTCCTAACATTTCCTTTCGTTCATTCTCGGGATCAAGGTTTTCACCTCTATTACCCTATTGGGTGAAATTCGAGGTGTCAATATCTATTACAGCTTGTAGTTCATCTTTGGTAGATGACTCGTCTATTGAGAATATTGGGTTAGAAGGTTGTGGAATGGTGAATTTCGGGATCGAAGCAAATTCTTCTTCATTAATGGTACTTATCGATCCCACCATTTTGGTCTCGGGGGTAAAATTTTCAACGTTATCATTTTCCCAAGAGTACCAATTTGTCACCCTTACTTCTTCTTCATCCATTGATGGATCAATGATTTCGTTGGTAGAGGCTAATGTGTCGATATGTTGTGAAATTGGTAAGACTGAATAAAAAGTATCATCGGGATATTTGGTGATTTCGGAGCTCCTGAATTCATCAAAATTCGATGATATGAGATTTTCTTGCACACGACTCCTCAGATCAACAGGTGTGTAATCTGATAGAGTTTCAGCTTGCCGATTTACAAACTCTCTCATTTGTTCATTTTGAGCATCAAGTTCTTCGAGTTTGATTTTCATATAATCTAAAGAATTTTCAGGCACAGAATTTTCCTCGTCTTCTGGTTGTTGAGTTTGGATATATTCTTGAGAATAATCCCAATTAGAATTGTATTCCTCATAATCATTCCATTCAGGTTCCATGGGTGCATAATTTTCCATAGGAACGTAATAATAACATTCCCATATTGAGTGATAATCTCCACAGATTTCACAACCAGTTATTGTTTCGTCATTTGTGATCCAAGATTGACCGAACGAATTTTCATCAACACCCGTTTGAGAGTATTGATTAAATTGATTTCGGATGTCATAAAGAGTTTCCAAAATATTCTCGAGATTTTCCATAATGCGCTTATTACCAAATTTTAGCTACAATGTGGTGCGTTTACTAATTATCCTATTATTTATAAAACTAAAAATTATATAAGTTATCAAATTAATAGACTTTTATGATTTTGCCTACTTTTCGAATAGCCAATAGATCCAGCAGGTAGCTAGGGCCCTTTAAATCGGAAGCCCACAACTCGCCACTAACAAATCCAACTATTACTACGAACCAGAAAATTTGGATGTCTATCAATTTAACTGCTTAAAATAATTTTTCGTTTTGAAATTTTAGAGAAGAAATATAAAAAAATTCTAAGTCCTAAAAACTAGAGCGTCGAGAAATAAGAAAGAAAAAGAGCGCGTCGAAAAACGTCGAAAAATAAAATGTCGAAAAATAAATGTCGAAAAATAAATAGTCGAAAAATAAAAATAAGAAAATAAAGCGTCGAAACTTAGTATTCTAAAAACTAAATATTAAAAGTTATGTCTAAAGGTATTAAAGCTTAAAAGGAATTCTATATCCAAAACGGCAATAACTTAAAAAGTACTGAAATTTTAAAATGGCGTCGCAAAATTCTAAAGTACCTAAATCTTAGTCTAAATAAAAGGCACTTAAGGGATTTTACGGCAAAGTCTTAAAAGCTAAAAATAAAGTAACTACGGCAAAATACTAGTCTTAAAACTAATTACGAACGATAAATATAAAAATTACGAATTAAGCGATATAAATATACAATTTATAAAAAGAAACTAAAAATGATAAAATTACAATTTTTATAAAAATATTATTTTTATATTATTAATATATAAAAATATTAATCTATATATTTAATAATAATAAATAAACTTAAAATTACAAATTATAAATTAAAACTAAAATTATAAACTAATTAAAACCCTAATTAATAATAATTATATAATAAAAACCCTAACTGCATTTATGGCGTACCAGGTCAGACGTGTCAGACCACCCCATGTGATCGCATGGGGTTTAGGCTGATGGGTCATGCGACCGCATCGCCTGTCAGTCCAGGTTTTTTTTTTTTTTTTTTTTATAGATTTTATATTGTTTTTCTAAAAATTATAAATAAATATATTTATACAAATATATATTAAAAATATAGTGTTTCGCCGCTTACCCGGCAGCGGCGCCAAAAACTTGATGTGCGTAGAGGTGTATACAAAATACTATTAATTTTTACAAGGAAATACTATTAAATATGATACAATTTTACACAAGTTATTTATTTATTTATTGAATGGGATATACCTAAACCTTGCTACAACACTTATAGGCAGTGTACATAATCGTAGAGTAGTGTAGTTTTTAGTAAGTCCGGTTCGTTCCACAGGGAGCTAGCTGAGTTTAACACTATATTTTTTTTACAACTATATTTATATAAAATATATATAATTATATATAGTAATATTATTATAAAAGGGGGTTTTTACCGTTTAATGACCAGTTTGTCGATTTTATATTTTAAGCGTAAAGATAAATGACGATAATATAAATGACAGAATTTAAATTGCGATAAAGTAAATTGCAGTAATTAAAATGACAGTAAATAAAGGTACGATGAAATATGAAATAAAAATATTATGCTTATTTAAACTTCCGTAATCATGATGTTTGACGTGTTGATTTTAGTTTATTACCATGGTTAATTGTCCTTTGTCCTGGATTATTCAATATGTCCATCTGGTTTTTGTCCATAACAGTCCATCAGTCATAAATATAAAGTGCGAGTGTCCTCATCAAATTATCCTTATATCTGAAGTCAAATATTCCAACTAATTGGGGACTTAAACTATAATTACACCAATTTTCCTTGTATATAATTCACCCCTGTTTTAATAAGTCCATTGACTATTAATCCATTCCTGTGTCCGGTTAAATGAACGATTATTAGTACTTATAAATATCCCGCCCATCGTGTCTGATCGAGTATATATGGTTATTTATAGGTACGTCCAATTGTAAATCTTTATATTAAATTAACAAACTATCATTCAATTAAACAAATATAAAGTCCATTAATAACCCATAGTCTAATTTCCACAAGTGTCGTTCTTTTGTTCAAACCCCAATTATGGTACAAAGCCCAATTACCCCATCTTTAATATTTAGCCCAACATCATGATTACTTCGATTTAAATAAGCATAATAATAATTTAGTTACAAGACATTAATTTAAAAAGGAGAACATAACTTACATTGAGTATTTATCGCATAGCTTTACACAGACAGAACCTCGACTTGAAAACCCGTAAAATAAACGTTACGCTACCCAAACTTGTAGAAATGTAAAAACTAAATTAACCTACTCCTACTCCTAAAACTAAATTACATAAAATAAAAATTAAAAACTGAATTTGAAAATATAAAAGAGTGTGTTTGAAGCTCGAGCATGTAACATCCCGCATTTTTTCGTTAAATTATTTTAACGCCCGTCTTTTTCTTTTTAAATAATACCCTTCATATCTAGATTCGTGTCCTTTGTTAAGTAACATTTTAAATATTCTCGTTATCGGATTTTTAATATCTCCCGTACTTCCGTGTAATTTAAAATAATTCGTTTGGTCAATTCACGCACCCGCAACCGAACGCGAGGGACTAGTTTTGCCAAAAAGACAAAGAGGTGACTAGCACTTTGACTAGTCAACCTCCTCCCCATCTTTCTTTTTCATTTCTTTTCCAATTTCTTTTCATACTTCTCCATTTTCTCTCAATCCTTCAAAAAGGAAATCATCATCCATTTCAAATCGATCAAGCTTCAATCCAAACAAAATACATATTTGGAATCCTCTCTTCATCCTCTTCAATTTGATACCAACTTCATCTCATTTGGGTAACTTTCTAAAATCACTAATTTTATGTGTTCTTGAGATTTTTGAGTTATAAAGTTGTTAATTAGTGTCTATGGCTCATTGTGATGTCGTGTATGTAATTTGTATGCTCGATTCGTTGTTTTTGGTGTAACTAGTTCAATATGAAAATTACTTGCTAAATCCTTGATTTTGGATGATCAAATGTTGTTAGATTGTTAAAGTGCATGTTTTAAAAGTGTTACTAGTATCATTAGCTTCGTTTTGATGTATAGGTTGATTAAGGAAACTCCAAGAACATGATTAATGATTTTGTGAACTTGGATTAGGGTTTGATGAGCTTTACATGAACCTTTGATGCGTCAAATGCTATGAGATATTGTTGTTAAGTGTTTTGTTGCAATGTGTGTTTGATTACCTTCAAAACGGCATATCACATGTGTGAATTGGATTCCCGAAACTTAAAATGCATTTGATGAACTTGAAACTTTGAAAATGGATTCTTAATGATCACTTGACGGAAAATCGGTTATTGAAATTGATGTTTTTGTTTGATGAAACGTGTTTAGTTGTTTTCCTTGTCAAATTACCTTTCCAACGATATATAGTATGCATTTTGGATGTTTTCGGTTCATAAAATAGGTTAATTTGAGTTTTGGTTCGTGACTTGGTCTTTTTTCTGCAAACTGCATGATTCCCAGGTATTGCGCGCCGCGCATTTACCCGCGCGCCGTGCAGAATCAGAGATCCCAGATGTTTGCCTTCTTGGTTGAGTTCTGACCAGAAATTGCACTTGGGTGCGCGCCGCGCACCCCAGTGCGCGCCGCGCAAAAGCCCCAGGCCACTCTCTTTTGTTTTTAAATGTCACAAAAATGTTTCCGCTTAACTAAAACTCCGTTTAACATGAAACTTGACTATTAGGCTCTTATATGACTTCTCGTCTTGGGAAAATTGTCGGATACCCGACCCGACCCCGTTGACTTTGACTTTGACCAAGTTTGACTTTTAGTCAAACTTAACCAAACAATTATACGATCGTTCTAACATGCTTAGTTACTTGTATCGTGCATGAAACTTGACTAATTGATTCACATGCTACATAATCGAGTCGTAACGAGCCATAGGACTAATTGAACATCTTTGACCGTTTGTGTTTACCGTTATTGATACAACCTATATGTTTAGGTCAAGACTAGCTTTGTTCTTTGCACACGTTACTTGTCGAAGTACTTTATGTTCGTGCATACAAGGTGAGATCATAGTCCCACCATTTCAACAACTTTTATACTTTTAAATCGTGGGCTGAGAAAACATATACTTTGTTACATCTTGTACTACTTACTTTTATGTTTTGAACACAAGTGTGAAAACAAACATTCCACGTGCGAGTTAGAACAAAAATGCCTCAATTCGATTATCATTAGTTACACTTGCAGGGTGTAAGCGAGAACTTATATTGTGTGGCCATACGGGTTTAACAAACCCTCATTCGGACGGTTCGCTACCGTTATGCGGATGAAATATATTTTTGTGTTTTAGTGTGGGTTCTAGCACTGTGTGATGGGGTAACGTTGGTTAAGTTTTGATAATTGAGTGCTCGCGTATAACAACACTTTTGGAATGCAAATGATTTGGATAATCTACGTTATGGAAATACAAAATCTTGTGGTTCAAAAACAACGTTTAATACTTACTAAACCTATGATTTCACCAACGTTTTCGTTGACAGATTCTTCTATGTTTTCTCAGGTTTTTGAATGCTTAGTGATACATGCTTCCGCACTCTTTTGATACTTGCTTGGATGTCGAGTATACATGCATTTTGGAGCGTCTTTTGACTTTACTTTAAACCATGTCGCCAAGATTTCAAATGTACTTATAACCTTGTAACTTAACTTTTGGTTGAACAATTCTTGTAAACTTGGGAAACAATCTTTATTTTGAAATGAAGGCGACATATTTTGGTCAAACTTTGTCATAAAGACTTATGACCAGGTAATGGGACCCACGTAGTCGACGCCGTCACTTGACGATTTGTCGGGGTCGCTACAAGTGGTATCAGAGCCTTGGTTGTAGGGATTTAGAGTTCATTTTTGTCCACCCCGAGTCATAGGGTACATAGGTGAATCTAGACTACAACCCCCATATAGACTGAAGTAGGAATTACTTGACTATTTGTGCATCTATACTCGAACTCTTCTATCATATCAAACTCGTATTCGATCTTGATCTTACGTTGATAAATTTGGTTGACGCGCCACCTTGACTTTATGAGGTAATGTTAAATGCACATGAGAATCAGGGTAATATAATTTCCGGGATTATATTACGGTGATTCATATGGACATTCCGACATTATGACATAAAGAATTTAAGGCGAGTCAAGGAAAATTTTCTCTACATCATCATTCCCTATCATGATTAGTATTATTGAGAATACTAATCAACGATATTCTTGTGTCTTGAAGGAACAATGCCTCCCCGTCGCGGGCCACGTAATGAAACTTCCGAACAAGCTTTTCAACGCATGATAGCCACCGCCATAGGTGCGGCTATGGCTAGTATCTCCTCCGACATCAATAACAACCACAACCACAACAACCATGGAGCCGGTAATTCAAACGAGGGTTGCTCCTACAAAACTTTCATGGGGTGCAAACCTCACACCTTCGATGGGACCGGAGGACCGGTTGTGCTCACCCGATGGTTTGAGCAAACAGAAGCCGTTTTTAGCATAAGCGGTTGTCGGGACCAAGACAAAGTCAAATATTCCACCCACACTTTCGCCGGTATCGCCCTCACATGGTGGAATAC
The DNA here is from genome assembly GCF_046630445.1 of Rutidosis leptorrhynchoides. Classification (NCBI taxonomy): domain Eukaryota; kingdom Viridiplantae; phylum Streptophyta; class Magnoliopsida; order Asterales; family Asteraceae; genus Rutidosis; species Rutidosis leptorrhynchoides. The sequence continues at coordinate 305,441,293 of NC_092334.1, forward strand.
GTATGTGCTGTCGGTGGGTATCGATGAAGCTCACACTCTCTCATGGGCCGACTTAAAGAAAAAGATGATCACCGAATACTTCCCGCGCGAAGAGACCCGTAAGCTCGAACACGAACTAAGAACTTTAAAAGCGGTCGGGAATGACCTAAAGGCATATAATCAACGATTTTCTGAGCTATCCTTGATGTGCCCAAACCTCGTGACCCCCGAACCTCTAAGGGTTGAACTTTACATGGATGGTCTTCCCAAGAGCATCAAACAAGGAGTAATGTCATCCAAACCCAGTAATCACCAAGAGGCCCTGAATATGGCCCGTCAATTGATCGAAACGGTAGACGAGATTGAAGTGCCGGCACCTAAAGCCGAGGATGAGTCGGGTGACAACAAAAGAAAATGGGAAGCCCCCCAATCGAGCAACTACAACAACAACTTTGCCAAGGAACCTCTCACCCCCGTCGGCAAGAAAAGTTATGCCGGGACACGACCTTTTTGCAACAAATGCCACAAGCATCATTTTGGTGAATGTGTCAAGCTAATTTGCCATCGGTGCCAAGGTAGTGGTCATATTGCCAAGTATTGTGGAAGTACCGCCCCCGTCACTCAAAAGGGGCCCGAAGCACCAAAGCCGAGTATTTGCTACAAATGTGGCCAATCGGGTCATTTTAGGAATGAATGCCCAAAGAATAAAGCAAAAACCAACGCGCGCCGTTGAACTTACAACATCTACACCTAGGATGCCCGAGGCGATGATGGACTAGTCACGGGTACGTTTCTTCACAACAAACCGTATATTTCATACTTATTCGATTCGAGTACCGTTAGACGTTTTATAACCAAGGATTTGACTCGTGCTCTTTATATTCCATCTTTTCCCCTAGATACTATTTAGGCGATTTAAGCGACCAACGGAAAAATATTGTGTGCCTATAAATATTATCGGAGGATATACGTTAAGAAATTGAACTCGACACCAATAGAACTAAGGAACTCAAAACCTATTCATTAAGGAGAAATTGTTGCCCTACATTTATGTATAGATTATTGTGAACTAAGAAATTTTCGGTTGAAACCGATACCCTCTCCCTCGCATCCATGACCTCATGATTATTTGCATGAATCCCGTATGTTCCAAATCAACCTCCGTTCCGGTTATCATCAATTGAGGGTCAAGGGAGACGACGTCTCCTAAGTCTTTCCGAACTCGCAACGTTAGTTGTAAATCTCTCTTAGTACCATTCGATTTATCCAAGGCTCGTCCGTATCCATAAACCTCCCGAACCACGTATGCAAACTTATCTAGACAAATCTGTTATCGTATTTATAGATGACATCTTAACTTATTTAAGTAAAGAAGGAAAACGAACAACATCACCATCTTACGCTCGAACTTTTGAGAAAAGAGCAACTTTATACCAAATTCTCCGAGTGAGAATTTCTGTTGAACGAAGTCCAATTTTCTAGACCATGATGTTAATGGTCAAGGCATTACAATCAATCTCGAAATCAAGCCACATGTAATCAGGAAACTCTCCCAACTCAGACTTATATTCGTAAAATCTTAGATCTCGCCTGTTATCACCGAAGATTCATTTCTGACTTTTCTCGTGTTACACGACTTTAACCTCGTTAACTCACTAAGGAAAACTTTAAACCTCTCCGTGTTCGAACCTTAAACGTAATTTTGCACGCAAACCTTTCTAGCTAAATTCGTATAGCACATAACGGAACTCAATATAGAAATAATTCTACTTAAACGCCCGAAAGGCATACTCTCTCGACTCGAAATCAACGGAACTGAAATTCGTTATTTTTGCACGAAGGATTCGAATACATAATTGTTGATCCGATCAACTTTTCTCGTCATCACGTACCACACTACGTACCTCTGTTATTCCACCGTTACCGTCTGATATTACTGGAACTTAAGATAACACGCAATCCAAGGATACATCACTCTTATTTGACATAACGTCCTTGTGTTTCTGATAATCGGCCAACTACTATCCAACCCCGAACTATACAACTACGTGTACTACCTCGTTTCTCTTTCAGACTTCAACTTTTGACAACTAGAGGCACGTTATGGCAACCTCGAGATGTAAACTCATCCTATTCTAAGTCCTCATTTCACTACTATCTTTACCGTTCGCATTTCCGTTTAAAGAAACTCCTTGTAACATTTCTCCATGGATAGAGAAACTCCTCATATTACATGAGTATTCGCCACGAGGGTGAATAGTCCTAACGAACATTTTTCGAACCCTAACTAACTTGTTCAAACGTATCTTAAGAAATTCTATTCCAACACGGTGTATCTTTGTCAATTATTCCGTATCGAAATACTCGTTTCACTTCTAGTTTTACAAGAAACCTTGGGAACCCGCTTAGACATGAGTACCGCGTACCACCCACAAACAGACGAACCGAGCAAACGAACGATTTACGTCTTGGAAAGACATGTCACAAACTCGTATTGTCACCTTTAGTAGATCACTCTTACAACAGTAGTTACCACTCGTGTGTTCACGCGCACTTTCCGAAACCCTATATGACCGCTAATGTCATACCCCTGTTCATTTAACCAAAGCATCAACCACCGAAATCTGAACTCCATCAAGAAACAACAATTGAAATCATTCAAATCCGAGGAGGGCTCGAGACAATCCGTAGTCGCCAAAAGAGTCATACCAAACTTAGATGAAAACCTCACAAATCCCAGTGTGTAACCGCGTAATATTGAGAAACCGCACCTTGGAAAGGTGTAATCCATTTTGGGAAATCGAGAAAGGCTATATCCGCAATATCGAACCTTTTGAAACCTTGGGGCGTATTGGAACCGCTTCCTACCGTTTAGAACTTCCGACTCAATTAAGTTTCCGTTTACCTTTCATTTCGTGTAACAGACATAGAAACGTGTCCTGCGGAACAGGAACGTGCAATTCTTCTAAATGCACCAACTATTGAAGACAGACTTCTCTTCATAGGAAAACCAGTTGAAACCGGGGATCGTAAAAATCCAAATTCATGAGAACACTCAAGGACGTACCTTCACTTATTCATAGCATTGACATCTCCGGTCTCGAGTGAGAGGCATCGATTATTATTTCCAACTAAATTTCGGGACGAAATTTCTTTTGAGGTGTGGATAATGTAACATCCCGCATTTTTCCGTTAAATTATTTTAACGCCCGTCTTTTTCTTTTTAAATAATACCCTTCATATCTAGATTCGTATCCTTTGTTAAGTAACATTTTAAATATTCTCGTTATCGGATTTTTAATATCTCCCGTACTTCCGTGTAATTTAAAATAATTCGTTTGGTCAATTCACGCACCCGCAACCGAACGCGAGGGACTAGTTTTGCCAAAAAGACAAAGAGGTGACTAGCACTTTGACTAGTGAACCTCCTCCCCATCTTTCTTTTTCATTTCTTTTCCAATTTCTTTTCATACTTCTCCATTTTCTCTCAATCCTTCAAAAAGGAAATCATCATCCATTTCAAATCGATCAAGCTTCAATCCAAACAAAATACATATTTGGAATCCTCTCTTCATCCTCTTCAATTTGATACCAACTTCATCTCATTTGGGTAACTTTCTAAAATCACTAATTTTATGTGTTCTTGAGATTTTTGAGTTATAAAGTTGTTAATTAGTGTCTATGGCTCATTGTGATGTCGTGTATGTAATTTGTATGCTCGATTCGTTGTTTTTGGTGTAACTAGTTCAATATGAAAATTACTTGCTAAATCCTTGATTTTGGATGATCAAATGTTGTTAGATTGTTAAAGTGCATGTTTTAAAAGTGTTACTAGTATCATTAGCTTCGTTTTGATGTATAGGTTGATTAAGGAAACTCCAAGAACATGATTAATGATTTTGTGAACTTGGATTAGGGTTTGATGAGCTTTACATGAACTTTTGATGCGTCAAATGCTATGAGATATTGTTGTTAAGTGTTTTGTTGCAATGTGTGTTTGATTACCTTCAAAACGGCATATCACATGTGTGAATTGGATTCCCGAAACTTAAAATGCATTTGATGAACTTGAAACTTTGAAAATGGATTCTTAATGATCACTTGACGGAAAATCGGTTATTGAAATTGATGTTTTTGTTTGATGAAACGTGTTTAGTTGTTTTCCTTGTCAAATTACCTTTCCAACGATATATAGTATGCATTTTGGATGTTTTCGGTTCATAAAATAGGTTAATTTGAGTTTTGGTTCGTGACTTGGTCTTTTTTCTGCAAACTGCATGATTCCCAGGTATTGCGCGCCGCGCATTTACCCGCGCGCCGTGCAGAATCAGAGATCCCAGATGTTTGCCTTCTTGGTTGAGTTCTGACCAGAAATTGCACTTGGGTGCGCGCCGCGCACCCCAGTGCGCGCCGCGCAAAAGCCCCAGGCCACTCTCTTTTGTTTTTAAATGTCACAAAAATGTTTCCGCTTAACTAAAACTCCGTTTAACATGAAACTTGACTATTAGGCTCTTATATGACTTCTCGTCTTGGGAAAATTGTCGGATACCCGACCCGACCCCGTTGACTTTGACTTTGACCAAGTTTGACTTTTAGTCAAACTTAACCAAACAATTATACGATCGTTCTAACATGCTTAGTTACTTGTATCGTGCATGAAACTTGACTAATTGATTCACATGCTACATAATCGAGTCGTAACGAGCCATAGGACTAATTGAACATCTTTGACCGTTTGTGTTTACCGTTATTGATACAACCTATATGTTTAGGTCAAGACTAGCTTTGTTCTTTGCACACGTTACTTGTCGAAGTACTTTATGTTCGTGCATACAAGGTGAGATCATAGTCCCACCATTTCAACAACTTTTATACTTTTAAATCGTGGGCTGAGAAAACATATACTTTGTTACATCTTGTACTACTTACTTTTATGTTTTGAACACAAGTGTGAAAACAAACATTCCACGTGCGAGTTAGAACAAAAATGCCTCAATTCGATTATCATTAGTTACACTTGCAGGGTGTAAGCGAGAACTTATATTGTGTGGCCATACGGGTTTAACAAACCCTCATTCGAAACGGTTTAGGACGGTTCGCTACCGTTATGCGGATGAAATATATTTTTGTGTTTTAGTGTGGGTTCTAGCACTGTGTGATGGGGTAACGTTGGTTAAGTTTTGATAATTGAGTGCTCGCGTATAACAACACTTTTGGAATGCAAATGATTTGGATAATCTACGTTATGGAAATACAAAATCTTGTGGTTCAAAAACAACGTTTAATACTTACTAAACCTATGATTTCACCAACGTTTTCGTTGACAGATTCTTCTATGTTTTCTCAGGTTTTTGAATGCTTAGTGATACATGCTTCCGCACTCTTTTGATACTTGCTTGGATGTCGAGTATACATGCATTTTGGAGCGTCTTTTGACTTTACTTTAAACCATGTCGCCAAGATTTCAAATGTACTTATAACCTTGTAACTTAACTTTTGGTTGAACAATTCTTGTAAACTTGGGAAACAATCTTTATTTTGAAATGAAGGCGACATATTTTGGTCAAACTTTGTCATAAAGACTTATGACCAGGTAATGGGACCCACGTAGTCGACGCCGTCACTTGACGATTTGTCGGGGTCGCTACAGAGCACAGGCCTGGTATTTATAGCATTTTGGCCTGCTACAGTAACGCATGCGATCGCATGGGTTTTATGCCTATTTCCCATGCGATCGCATGGCCGCCAGATCCAGCTCACATATTTTTTGTACACTAGTTTGTCGACATATTTAATAAATATATATATAATATATATATAATTTTATATAATTATATATATATTATATTATATTCTTGTGCATAGTTGACTCGTAATTTTGGCTCCGATGTTTCGTACATTTACGCCCAGTTTATGTCTCGGTTCTGATTTCTCGAACGTCTTTTCGTACAATTTAATATCGTGCAATTTGCGTTCCGCGACTTGCGTTCTTGTTAATCTTTAGACGTTTTTCTTCGATAAATTAAACCACTTGGAGTGTAGTACGTTTGAGCATTCTGGATGTTTTCGCATTTTAAATCTTCGTTTTCGACTTTAAATCTTCGTTTTCGAGCGATCTTCGTCTTTCGTCTTCACACTTATTTATTTTAAACAATTACAACTAAAAATAAGGAAATTACAATTAAAAACATTACATTTTGGAATGATATTGTGACTAAATATATGTTCTTTTGGAGCAATATCACACATATTAGGCCAAGTAACTACAACAGTCTAGATCATGTGTAACAGTAAGTAGCATGGCAATAACGACAAGTATCATGCAATCGAAAGCAGATAATAGCATGCAGTAGTGAAATCATGTAATAGAATACGGCATATAGCAGTAAAAGTAAGCAGCAGCATGCAGTAAGTTCAGCGGAAGCAAGTAAACTTGCAAGTTGTAGATTAGTCCTATTAGTGAATCCTACTCGGGTCGGTCTTAGACTCACTAATGCAACCTAATTCCCTACAACCAATGCTCTGATACCAAATGTAATGCCCTGTACAAAACCATCGTGTACGAATCATCAACAACAGGATCATTACAAGATCAAAACAAGTTTGCATTCATGATAAAAGCTGACGTCATAACCAACATCAATTGTTTTACAATCAAAAGTATGCTTCTATGAATAGAAGCAAAGATAATAGTGCGTGACCCTTAGGTCGTTACAAATCATATTTTCAAAAGTAATAATGTTTATGAATGCAAGATAAACGTTCACTCGGTGACATCTCTAAATCAGCGGGTGTCTACAGCAAGACTAGTACAACAGCGGAAGCTAGCAACCTTAAGCACCTGAGAAAAATATGCTTAAAAACGTCAACACAAAGGTTGGTGAGCTATAGTTTAAGTATAATAGTAATGTAAGGTAGGCCACGAGATTTCAGTGCTACAAAGAGCATTTCAAAACAGTATAATAAAGTATATGTTTAACCGTGGGCACTTGGTAACTAACTTAACGTTTATAACCCCCTGAAAGTACACTTGGCAAGTACATATGTTTTATGAATTATTAAACACCCGTTAAATGCTAGCGCTACTAGCCCGAGTGGGGATGTCAAACCCTATGGTTCCATATCTAAGATTCGCGTTCACCAGTTCAAAAACCAATGACTAAACGTTACCGAGCTAAAGGGAATGTTTATTCCGTTATATAACCCACACATATATAAAGTTTAAGTACTCGTGCCTAGTATGTAAAACATAAAATGCGCATGTATTCTCAGTTCCCAAAATAGTTAAAGTAAAAAGGGAATGCTATAACTCACAGTGGTAAAGTAGTAGTAAAGTAGAGTCGGGAAGTAAGCAAGTATGTAGGTCCGGAAACTCCTCAACCTAAGTCAAATATTACTAAGTTAGTAAATCGTTCCAATAGGTTTAAATGTATGTAAATTAGGTCTTAAAGGTCATCATCATTCATCATCAAACAAAAGGTGTAAAGTAAGTTTCATTCTAGAAAGGAGTTTAAAATAAAGGCTGATTTCGTTTAGTCACCACGGCCTCTATACCTACTGAAATAAGGTGATACCAGTGGCCATGGCTCCGTATATGAGTCCTCTAATTGTGGTAAAAATTCCAGAAGTAAACTCATCTTCGTTTGACCGTGGCGACGGTCTAAGTGCGAGTAGGTCAGAATTTTCAGCACAACGTTAAAGGACATAGTGACACTCGGAGGGCCATAGGTCCTAAACCGTAACTTGGATTAAGACGAGTCTTAAACAAAAAATTATCTACTCGAACAGAGCTAACTGAAAATCAACTTTACAGTAGCACAGGTATTCGGGTCTATTCCAGAAAATAGTAAACAGTAGGTTCCGGTGGGTTCTTGGTGCTCGATGCTTATCACGGTTCTCATAATTGATGCATATAGCTTCAAGTGTACAACTCTTTGATGTGTTTGCATCATCTTAACCAAGGTTTAACCATCATAACACTTGTGTAAGTCTAACACAAGTAGCACAACTCATTTAAATGTTGCAAGTAGCTTGATGAACCAAAGTTGCATCAAAATCTTAAATCCGACACATACATGAACTATAAAAGTAATATTGAAGTACAAACTTGAAAGTAAACTAATTAATCAAGATCTTAAGATGTAGAACATAGTTCTTAGTTAGATATTGAAGATCCAAGACCCAAAGGTCTAGATCTAAAGTTATTAGGTTAAATCCTAAGTAATAATACTTGAATCTTTACTTTAATGAAACCATAAGCTACAAAACTTAGATTCTCAGCTAGTAAAGTGTATGTAAGCTTTCAAGCTTTTGTTTATGACAAAATAAGTAGACCATAAGCTATAGAACTTAGATCCATCACAAGTATATGAAGTTATAAATAGAAAGTTAAACTTCCATGTTCTTGAACTTATAAGTTAACTTTAGTTCAAGAAAAATGAGATCAAAGTTAACTAGTAACACTTGACCAACAAATACAAGATTCACGAATTGTAAATGCAAGGAAATGTAGTAATAAACTAAATAAACAAGTAACTAATTCATGATTGTTCATACTTTAAAGATTCAAGCCAAGGCTTTGATCTTTAAGAATGTAAACATTAAGTTTATAAACATGAATCACAAGTATGAGTTTAACAACACATGAACTTTCAATCTTTCAAACATTAAATGTAGAACATAAACTAGAAAGTTTAGTTCTTGTATATTCTTGTTATGAACATGATAAATGAAGAACAAACTAAAGAGTTTGATTCTTAATAACATGTAAGTAACAGCTACAATAGTAAGTAAGTAAACTACAAACAAGAATAAGTAATAACAAACAAAAGATGATGATGATGAGAATGTTGCTTGTTATGGTTTCAAAGAGGAAAAAGGAAGAAGAAACAAGGCTTGTAACTTACAAGGTAGAGAGAAAATGAGATGAGAGAAAAAGTACAAGTAAGTGTGTGTAAAAGTGAGGAGGTAGAATGAAAGAATACTAGTAATAAGTTAACAAAATTTGAAAGCCAAAATCACTTCCTAAGGCCCTATGGCCGACGGTCATCACAAGGGAAGGGAGGAGGAGATTATCTACTAGTTTCTTCATGTATCAAGCTCAAAAGTTGGTTATAAGGTTACTTGCATGGGAACAAGGTGCAAGTAACATGTAACTAGATTCTATATGCACAAAACAATCTAGTTTAATCTCAAAGTAATACTTGCATTTTAAGATGGGCCAAATAATCCATTAAGAGTAGTATAGGGTGGGCTCTTAAGTCCATTAATCATGAGTCAATTAAAAAAGACCAAGTATGTAACAAATAATCCAATAAAGTTCAAGTAATTAACTAGTAACCTTAGTTAATCAAAAATGATTAATAAAACTTAATCATGAATGTAAATAATATTCAAAAATATTATTCGTGTAATGTACGTGTGTCACAAAGACCTTTCGGGCATTTAAAGTCAAGTATGGTAACATGTAAATGTATATAAACAATACATTCTTTAAATCATAAGTATTAATAATAATTATTAATAAGTAAACGTTGGAAAATCCAGGGTCGTTACATTTTGAACTAAATCTTGTGGTCTAAAACTTATTATGATTGTTAAACCTATGATGTTCACTCAACCTTTGTGTTGACATTTTAAGTATGTTTGTCTCAGGTGAAGATTAGCTTGTGTGCTGCCCTATCATGCTTAGTTAGCTGTTGCATTGGAGTCCACATATTAGACTTATCATTTGTTATTTACATATGAATTTCATTATGTAAAACATTATCATGTTTTCGCTGCAAATTCAAATTTTGTTATAAAACGTCTCATTTAGAGTCGTTCTCGTTTATACATACTTGTGTAGTGATATTGTGAAGTTATATTTCCCCGGACCTATTTGGGGGTATGACAATATGAATTATTCAAATGTTTTTATTGACGCAGAAAAGGGGGACGTTCCACCAAGTGATTTTTCGATGGAACAGCTTACTGCTCTGGCATACGACAGTGAAAATGATACAGAGGATGCAGCGATAGTTTAAGCTGAGAACAAGGCTCCACAAGAAGAGTCATATGCCAGTATCCCTCCCAAATCAATCCAAAATATCAACTTAAGTGATTTCGATAATTTGTTTGCGGATGAGAAGAGTGAAGATTCTGTTGGTAAGGATAATGTGAAAGAAGATGTGATTATTGAATCTGAAGATGAATTGGTAACATAATCTGATGATGAAGAAGAAGAAGAAGAAGAAGAAGAAGAAGAAGAAGAAGAAGAAGAAGAAGAAGAAGAAGAAGAAGAAGAAGAAGAAGAAGAAGAAGAAGAAGAAGAAGAAGAAGAAGAAGAAGAAGAAGAAGAAGAAGAAGAAGAAGAAGAAGAAGAAGAAGAAGAAGAAGAAGAAGAAGTTGAGATTGTTATGCCTTCGCTTGAGCCATACTCAAATCCGTCACTCAACACTTTAAGTGACTTTTTCAATTTGAGTAGTGAGGTGAAAACAAAGAGATTAAATGATTTAGAAGAAGCAAGGAAGGTATACAAGGAGAAAATCAAGGAAGTTGATGAGTTAATGGAAAGGAATAAGAAAATCTGACATGAGAAACTGCTCGTTGAGAAAGAAAGAAAAGAGACTGAGCTGAAGAAGAAGAAATTCCGAGCCGAGCAAGCTAAAGCCAAGGCATGGAATGAGATTAATGAATGGTTCAAATGTGATAGGGTTAAAGTTAACAGAAACGTTAAAGAAGACGAGATCCGTCAGAGTTGGTAGAAACAGAATATCGTTAACCTTTATTAGTTGAATAAGCCAGAACTCGAGCTGAAATTTGTTAGTTTCTACCAAAGGGGAAAGAGAACCAAGAAGTATTCCAAGGGTAAAATTTTGAGCTGGGGTTACTTCAAGGAGATCAATTGTTTTGCGATCAAGAGGGAAGGAGGAGTTTATTATATGGCAAGAACGAGTCACTTCAAAACTCTACCTTACTTCGAGATCATACAACTTGCTAAGCTGAGGATGTTGAATGCTGAAGATAGTGACCTTTCCAGGTGGTTTCAGAGAAAACTCAGATATGGGTATAAGACAGGGAAATGGGATATCTTTAAGTCAACAGCCGCCAGGTTTTCCATGCACCTGACAAAGAGAAATTCTAAAGGTGGACCTGTACGCGTTGTTAAGTTCTGTCCAGCCAAGTGCATAAAGCAATCACCTTTGATGCCCTTACCTAAGGATATATGCAAAAACATTAGATGGTGGTTCTATGACGAATTGTCGAAGGAAGCAGTGATTTTGACTGCAATTGAAAAGGAAGATGGAAGCATACAGTTCGATAACGTGAGGATTCTAGATCCTATGTGGCTGAGAAACTTATCGAGATTTGATGTGGAGACCCTTCACCGCCATCACATTACGTTTAGAGTTGATCGAAAGGAGGAAGCTATGAGATAACAACTTGTGATCGATGTCTACTATGCATACCTCAATAGAGAAAGTGATGCTCAAAGCTCAAACCAAGTTCAAGCCAGCTGATCTATGTCAGATACTTTATTGTTAGTTTGTATTTTGTTTTTGATGATGTATTTATGCGAGAGAGAGAGAGAGAATCTGGGTATGTATTTGATGTTAAACTGATGTTACTGTTGGACTTATTTGTATTTCATGAACGTTTACTTTATTGTAATCGATGTTCTATGTCCTAGGGGGAGTTGTTGATGCATTTTCTGTAAGTCCCTAGACATCTAGCTTACGTTTGTGATTAGTACTTCAGTTTATGGGCTACCATGATCGCTCGTTATTATCCTATATGTGTTTATATTTGGTTACAGCTTCTGCAGGAATGCAAAAAGGATAATTGACTATATTAGACTCTGTCACACGTACGAGTGAAGTCTCACTCGTACGGCTGACAAACTCATACGCACGGTTGAGCTGAGCTGAGTCATAAATCTAATCTGACTAAACATACATGAGTGAGTGATCACCCGCACGGCTGAGACAGATCAATCATACGAGTGACAGCTGACTCGCATGGTTGACTCAACAGCAGGGGTATTTAAGTGTTATGTTCTTCATTTTAGGTTAAGCCTCTCATTACACATACATCACTCAGATCTAGTAGCCTTATCTGATTCTCTCTCAACCCAAATCACTCCAGAGGTGAATAATAGCTCTAGGCATTAATCTAATCACACAATCCTTGTTGTGATTTAACTAATTTAATCGCAAAAAGCTTCACATATTCACTAGAATGGTTTGATTCACTAATTCGACCTTTGTGTGAATTAAACCTGTTGATTTAGAAGTTCCTAGTCATGTTTCATCAGAAATGAAGTTTGTTATCAATGCACAGTTCCTCTAAAGGAATCACCAAATTCTCGTCGGCTAGGTACTTTTTTAAGTTAGACAAATGGAAAGTTTCGTGTATTTCACTGAGTTCTTGTGGCAGTTTCAATATGTAAGCCACCGGTCCAACCTTTTCAGTTATCTCGAATGGTCCAACATATCTAGGACTCAATTTACCTCGTTTTTCGAGCTGTACTACACCCTGAAAGGACCCGTTCATATCTATTATAAACGATTGACAATAGTTGATTACATTGCGAGGTACTGACCTCTATATGTTACATTTTACAAACATTGTATTCTTTTTAAAAGACAAACTTTCATTTCAACGAAAATTTAAAAATATGCATACCAATGATATTATCGTGTTTTCCAAATATAACTGACTAGTCTGTCATTCATCTATTAACAATATTTTTGAACTCAAATGATTTGAATGCAACGTCTTTTGAAATATGCCATGAATGAATCCAAGTAATATATTTAAAATGAGCAAATGCACAGCGGAAGATTTCTTTAATACCTGAGAATAAACATGCTTAAAAGTGTCAACCAAAAGGTTGGTGAGTTCATTAGTTTATCTTAAACATTCAGTTCCATCATTTTAATAGACCACAAGATTTCAATATTTAACCGCAAACGTAACCCGTGTACAAAACATGATACACATAACCTGTGTATAAAAATCATTCATATGGTGAACACCTGGTAACCGACATTAACAAAATGCATCTAGAATATCCTCATCATTCCGGGACTCTCATCGGACATGATAAAATCGAAGTACTAAAGCATCCGTAACCCAGATGGGGTTTGTTAGGCCCAATAGATCTATCTTTAGGATTCGCGTCAATTAGGGTTTCTGTTCCCTAATTCTTAGATTACCAGACTAAAAAGGGTGATATTCGGTTTAATAATCCAACCATAGAATGTTGTTTCAAGTATTTGTGTCTATTTCATCAAACATTTATAAAAACAACGCATGTATTCTCAGTCCCAAAAATATATATTGCAAAAGCATTTAAAAAGGGAGCAAATGAAACTCACGATACTGTATTTCGTAGTAATTATGCATATGACGGCACTGAACAAGTGCAGGGTTGGCCTCGGATTCACGAACCTATATTAGTTATATATATATATATATATATATATATATATATATATATATATATATATATATATATATATATATATATATATATATATATATATATATATATATATATATATATATTAAATCATATAACAAGCTAGGTCAGGTCATAGTGTATCACAATCCTAATGCTCGAGATTATAATACAAAAGTCAGCAAAAGTCATCTAATCCAAAAATGACTTTCAAAATCTATACATGTTTATTATATAACCTAAATATAGTCATTTTATATATTTAAATATATTTATCAGATTTTATTAGAGTAAATAATACAAGTCATTTATTAATAAAAATTTATATTAAAATTTATATATGATAAAATATACTTTTATATATCTCAAGTAATAAGATTTATACCGTTCACTTAATATCATAAAAATATAGTGGTATGATAATAATCATAATGAGTAAAATTTGTATTATTTTGTAATAATAATAATTATTATTATTCTACTAATAATAATAATTATTATTATTCTACTAATAATAATAATAATAACCATATTTATATTTACTAATGATGATATTAATTATGATAAAATGATAATCCTAATCATGATAATTTTAATAATAACGATACTTTTTAATAATAACTGTAACAATAATAATATTTTATATAAAAATAATAATTCTATTCAAAATAATAATTTTTAATAATAATAATAATGATATTTTATAATAACAATGATATTTCTATTAAAAATGATAATTTTAATAAAAATGATATTTTTAATATTAATTATACTTTTAATAATAATCATAATAATAAAAATAATGAAAAATGATATTTTTATCTAAATCAATATCTTACAATATTTTACTTTCATCATGATACTTATACTCATTATTTCCTAATTGATTTGTTTAATAGCTTTTAATCCTCTTTTATATCGCATTAATAATAATGATAATAATAATAGTTATCATAATAATTAGATGATACTAATATTAGTTTTAATGATAATGATACTAAAAATAATAATTATAATAATACTAATACTAATACTAATAATAATACTAATAATTATTATAAAGATAATAATAATAATAATAATAATAATATTAATAATAACCTTAGTGATAATAACAATAGTATTAATAATAACAATAACAATGATAATACTTATATTGATAACGATAATGATAATGATAATAATAATAATAATAATAATAATAATAATAATAATAATAATAATAATAATAATAATAATAATAATAATAATAATAATAATAATAATAATAACTAGATAATAATAATAATGACGATAACAATAACGACGATAGTAGTAATAATAATAATAATAATAATAATAATAATAATAATAATATAATAATGATAATAATAATAATAATAATAATAATAATAATAATAATAATAATAATAATAATAATAATAATAATAATAATAATAATATAATAATAATAATAATAATAATAGAATTAATGATAATTCAATTGACCATATCTTTTAATCCGTTCATCGAAATCACACGATTTCTAAATGAAAAGTTATTAAGTTTTCGCCAGATTTCTAATGACATGCATATCATATACCTTATCTCAGTAGCATATGTAACAAATTCGTGATTTATCATAAACTATTTAACGACGAAATTAAGCATACAAGCATGCATAATCATATATACTCAAGCACTAGTCAGAGATACACTATTAATATATAAAAGATAAGATATGAATGCTCACGTATCAATATTGTGATTCAATATTGCAGGAAAGTACGTAGACGCGACAGAGATGATTAACGCTAGTTTGGCCTTACGAGCAATACACTCGAACAATACCCATAACCTCCATAGCTATAACCCATAATTTCCTTAACTTCGACTCAGTCGAAAAATAATTTTTGAAATCACTCAGACAGCACTCCGTCGTAATATTTTATGTATAATACTACTAATAATAATAATAATAATACTAATGTTACTAATAATAATATTAGGATTAATAATAATAATAATAATAATAACAATAATAATAATAATAATAATAATAATAATAATAATAATAATAATAATAATAATAAAATATAAATATAGAGAGAGATCGAGAGATGTATGAATGAATGAATTCAGAAACAGAAATCGTTCGTTTTATAAGGATGTGGCTGCCACCAACCCCCCTTGCGATCGCATGGGTTTTGTATGGTATGGCCATGCGATCGCATGAGCCATATATCCAGCTCACATTCCATAATCTAGGCTGCCGACACTTATACTAATATTTAATATATATATATTTATTTAAATAATATATATATATATATATATATATATATATATATATATATATATATATATATATGTATATTATATTCACGAGCATAGATGACTTGTAATTTTTGTTCCTATGACTTGTACATTGACACTCGACTTATGTCCCAGTTCTGGTTTTTCGAACGTCCTTTCGTACTCTTAGAAAACTTGTACTTTACGTTTCACGACGTATACCTTTAATAATAATTAGACATAATCGCCAATAATTCATATTATAAGAAATGTAATATATACATTTGAGTTTTTTGGTCATTTTCTTCTTTAAATCAACGTCTTATTTTATATACATATATATAATAGTATTATTTTAAATCAAAACGTTTTATAACAAAGTTAATATTTTATTTTATCATATTGTCAAATATGTATATATATTTTCATTTCGAAATATAAATTTGAAATATTTATTTAATAAGATAATATTTATTTTTTAAAACTAATTATATTTCAAAGTTCATTATATAATTTAAAATCGTTTTGAAATTATTAATTAGTATTACTTTTATCTTTTTGAAACAATATAAATATATTTGCAAATTTATAATCTAAACTTTAATTAAGTTTTTCTAATTTTATATACATAAACAAATTACTTTATAAAATGTTTTAATAATAAGGTTCTGAAAACGTTTTAGTATGTTTGAAACTAAATCGAATAAATATTATAATTTTGTTATCCAAACTTAATATATTTAAGAATCATTTTGTTAAAAGGTTAAAATAATGGAAATCATTATATCATAAATCATTTTAGAAAAGTAAAATTATATATACTCATAATAGGTTTCAAGCTTTTAGATTACAGTTTATTGGTGAAGCGTAGAATAAGGTCCAATGGTTAATTAAATGTATGAAATTATCTTAATGTATAATGTCGATTTACTTAAGTTGTCAACGTTCAACATCTAAGTTATTTACACTCCACGTTCATACTTTCACATTAAATAAAATGAAAGCTAAAATAGTTATCTTATCCAAGTCACGAGGAAAGTATTGTAAAGCATGAATTGAAAATCAAACAAGAATCTCCACTAACATCTGTTTAGCTTTCTTCAAGTGACACATTTATTCTTACTTGTAAATCACTTTACCATTTTCCAAATATTGTTAAAAAGAACAGATTTCTTAAATCAATGTGGACCTCACAACAGAGATTATCTTTTAAGACAAAATTGCTGAAATGGTCCCTGTGGTTTGTATCAAAATGTTGGTTTCATCCCTGTGCTTTTTTTTTGATGGATTTGGTCCCGGTGGTTTATAAAAGTTGCTGATATAGTCCCTCTGACCGACGGCCGTCAAAAAAGGCCGTTAAGTCCAGTCATGTGCCAGACATGTGAGGGTATTTTCGTCAGTCTTTCATTTATTAGCATAATTGCTGAAATGGTCATTGTGGTGTGTACCAAAATTGCTGGAATAGTCCCTGTGGTTTGTAAAAAAATTACTGAAATCAATTTACCTTATCTCCTTCCACACCTTCATCTTTATCCTCAAAAAAGATGAACAAACCCTAATTTATTAATTTTCTTCAAACACTCTAATTAACATTAACATGGTAAAATCAAACCCACCAAAACTAAAAGTAAATCGAAACTATTAAAATTAATCTCAAAACTAAATCCAACCTCAAACTAAAACTAAATCCAATATACAAAATCAAATTTACAAAATCAAATTACAAAACCTAACTTCATCTAAATTAGAATATCAGCAAAAACATGGAAACATAAGAAATTAAGAATAGCAGCAGAAACTTAGAAACATTAGAAACATACATTAGAAACATATGAAATAAACAATTTAGTTTCAGATCCGATCATTCAAACCCGATTGCTTCTGGATCTGAGATTCGTCTTCTTTATCGCATCTACATCTGGGTTTTGTTTTGATAATTAAATCGATTTGATGACTCGATTTGGTGAAGATGACGACGGTGGTGGTTGTTGAAGATGAACGATTGTACCTATTCATACTATCCTTCTATTTCTTCAGTTCCTTACCTGCTGCAATTCGTTATCTGGATCTGCAATTTGAAACCAATTTGTTTCCTGCTTCAATTCGTTACCACCAAAATGATTAAAACTAGGGTGGAAGGTGGTGGCACTACTAATGATGGTAGAGAAAAGGGGATGAAGGGTTTGGTGGATAGAGAAAAGATCGGATGATCGTGTATGAATTATTTTGGGGTAAACGAATAGCTGCTTTCGTGTAAAGAGAAAGTGGGTTTTAAATTGGGTTTTAATAAATAGAAAGTGGGATTTAGGAGTGAAATTGAATTTGTTTTGATGTAAAGATTGTATAAAATGAGTATTTGAAGTTGGATTTAGTTTTAGTTTGAGGTTGGATTTAGTTTTGATCTTAATTTTAATAGTTTTAATTTAGTTTTAGTTTTGGTGGGTTTGATTTTAACTTGTTAATGTTAATTAAAGTGTTTGAAGAATATTAATAAATTAGGGTTTTTTCATCTTTTTTGAGGATAAAGATGAAGGTGAGGAAGGAGATAAGATAAATTGATTTCAGCAATTTTTTTACAAACCACAGGGACCGTTTACGCAATTTTGGTACAAACTACCGGGACCATTTCAGCATTTTTGCTAATAAATGAAAGAAACTGACGAAAATACCCTCACATGTCTGGCACATGACTGGACTTAACGGCCTTTTTTGACGGCCGTCGGTCAGAGGGACTAAATCAGCAACTTTTATAAACCACCGGGACCAAATCCATCAAAAAAAGCACAGGGACGAAATCAGCATTTTGGTACAAACCACAGGGACCATTTCAGCAATTAAACATATATTGAAACAAATACGTTTATGTAAAGTATTATACATCTAATACTTTGTTAAAGTTTTCAATTAATATAACTATATATTATATATACATATCTATATATACATAAATTTTCATGAATCGTCGAGAACAGTCGAAGGGTAATTGAATACATGAACACAGTTCAAAATTTTTGAGACTTCAACATTACAGACTTTGCTTATCGTGTCGGAAACATTAATTATTTAAAGATTAAGTTTAAATTTGGTCTGAAATTTTTGGGTCGTCACACACCCCTCCAGGGTGATATTTTAAGCATGACCTTGTTGCCAAACTTGGAATTCTAGAGGTTGCCTTCTTACATCAGCGTAACTTTTCTAATGACTACGTGCTATTTTCAGTCGTTCTTGAATCTGTACGACTTTCTCTGTTGTCTCCTGTAAAATCTCGGGACTTGTCAATTGACTATCCCCCAATTCGCTCCAGCATACGGGAGATCTACACTTTCTTCCGTACAATGCTTCGAAAGGTGCAGCTTTAATGCTTGTATGGTAGCTATTATTGTAGGAGAACTTAGCTAGTGGTAAATATTTATCCCATCCATTTTCAAAATCAATGACACATGCTCGCAAAATGTCCTCTAGAGTTTGAATGGTTCGTTCACTTTGGCCATCAGTCTGTGGGTGATATACTGTACCCATATCTAAACGAGTTCCCATTGCACTCTGTAATGTTTGCCAGAATCTAGAAGTAAATCTGCTGTCGCGATCGGAGTGCAAATGGTGTCGTAACCTCCCACAGTTTTTGGTAGTTTTTCTGATGAAGTCCCTTGCAATACATTCCCATTTCCACTGGGGAATCTCTGGTTGAGTCAGTAGCCCTGATGGCTTCTGGTGTTCAGCTTTGACCTTAGCGCAAGTCAAGCACTTTCTGAAATAGGTAGCAATGTCAGCTTTTAGATTTGGCCACCAATAAAATTCCTTCAGATCTTGGTATATTTTATCTGATCTAGGATGAATTGAGTACCTTGACTTGGGTGCTTCTTCCAACACCAGTTCTCTCAATCCACCAAACTTTAGTACCCAGATTCGGTTAGCAAAATATCGTGTTCCATCCTCTTTTATGTCGAATTTCTTGTCTAACCCTTTGATAAATTCGACATCAACATTCTCTTGTTTCACGGCCTCCAGTTGTGCTTCACGGATCTGTGATGTAACATTCGTACGTACAATTATGTTAAGAGTTTTAACTTTGAGAGGTTTCTCTTTCTCTCTTTTCTACTCAAAGCGTCCACTACAACATTCGCTTTGCAAGAATGGTATTGAAGTTCACAATCGTAATTGTTAAGCAGTTCCACCCAACGTCGATGTCTCATGTTTAGTTGCTTCTGATCAAAAATGTGATGTAAACTCTTATGGTAGGTGAAGATACTAAACTTGGTTCCATACAGATAGTGTCTCCACATTTTGAGTGCAAAGGCCACAGCTCCTAGTTCAAGATCGTGCGTTGTGTAGTTCTGCCCGTGAATCTTTAACTGTCGTGATCCATAAGCAATAACCTTATTTTGTTGCATCAGAATGCAACCCATTCCTTGATGTAAGGCATCACAATAAATAACAAAGTCTTTATTTCCCTCGGGTAGAGATAATATTGGTGCAGTTGTTAGCTTCTCCTTCAACAACTGAAATCCAGTTTTTTGTGGTTCTTACCAATCATACTTCTTGCCTTTATGAGTCAACGCTGTTAATGGTCAGGCAATCGTAGAGAATCATTCAATGAATCTCCTGTAGTAACCAGCTAGACCCAAAAATTGTCGGATCTGTGTTGGTGTCTTTGGGGTTTCCCAATTCTTAACCATTTCAATCTTTGTTGTATCAACTTGTATTCCGTTAGCACTGACACAATGAACAAGGAATTGTACTTCTTGTAACCAAAAGTCACATTTTGAGAACTTTGCATACAGTTGCTCTTCTCTAAGCATTGTCAGTACTGAGCGTAAATGCTGCTCGTGCTCTTCTTTGTTCTTAGAGTACACCAATATATCATCAATAAACAAAATGATAAATTTATCTAGGTATGGCTTACACACACGGTTCATGAGGTCCATGAACACTGCTGGTGCGTTCGTCAAACCAAATGGCATCACTGTAAACTCATAATGTCCATAGCGTGTTCTAAACGCCGTCTTAGGAACATCAGCTTCCTTGACCCTTAATTGATGATATCCAGATCTTAGATCGAACTTTGAATAACTACTATATCCTTGTAATTAGTGGAATAAGTCATCAATCCTCGCCAGTGGATACCGATTCATGATTTCCAACTTGTTCAATTCTCTATAGTCAATAAATAATCTCATCGATACATCCTTCTTCTTAACGAACAAGATCGGAGCTCCCCAAGGTGAAGAACTCGGTCATATAAATCCCTTGTCTAACAACTCTTGCAATTGGCTAGACATCTCTTGTAGATCTGGTGGTGCAAGTCTATATGGTGCGCGAGCCACTGGTGCCGCTCTTGGCACTAAATCAATTTGGAACTCAACTTCCCGATGCGGTAAGAGACCAGGTAGTTCCTCTGGAAAAAAATAAGGGAAATACTTAACAATAGGAACATCTTCAGGTCTCTTGCCTTCAGGTTCAACTTTGCTCACGGGTGCCATAAATGCGATACATCCCTTTCTCACATACTTATGAACTTTCAAGCAGTTAATGAGATGTAGTTGTGTGTTGCTCTTTTCTCCATACACCATCATAGGTTCACCGTTTGCAATAGGAATACGAATAGCCTTTTGGTCGTAGACCACCTCGGCTTTGTTGTCAGATAGCCAGTCAATTGCAACCACAAGGTCAAAAATTCCTAGTTTAATAGGTATCACATCAATGTTAAAAGACTTACCCTCTAAATTTAAAATACAACCACGATAAATCTTTTCAGCTCTCATCAAGTTTCTGTTCTATAGAATACACGTTATATAAGGGAGAAATAGGGTTCTTAACGTTGTGACAAATATCCTTAGATATAAAACTCCTATCAGCGCCAGTATCAAACAAAACATAAACATGTTGATCATTGAGTGAAAATGTACCCGTTACTAGCTTTGGATCATCACGAGCTTTCACAGAGTTGATATTAAACTCCCTGCCTCGAGCAGTTCCAGTATTGTTGTCCTTGGGACACTCTTTCTTAATGCAACCAGGCTATCCGAAACCATAACAATTCTTAGTATTATTAGTACTATTTGCATTGTTCGCAGTGTTGTTGAGGTTAACCTTGCAATCCTTGGCCAAATGACCAAATTTCTTACACCAGTCACAAATTACAAAAGTACAGGTTCGAGAGTGATACTTGCTACACCTTTGACATTGTGGCTTCTTACCCTTATACCCAGAGTTAGCTCCAGTGACCCCAGTATCGTTTGTATATGTTTCCTGCTTATTGAACGGTTGTTGGTTATAGTTCTTATCTTGCCAACCGTTTCACTTTCTTTTTCCATTGTTTGACTTAACCACACTACCCGTAGTACCCTTTCCTCTCTGAGCAATCTGATCCAATAACAAACTAGCCATATCAATAGCCTCCGGCACAATTGTGGTTTTGGAAGTAGTAACTCCACCTTGAATATTCTCACTTAAACATTCAATATACTGTTCAATCTTACGAGTCTCGGGAGTGAGCATCTCTGGACACATTAGTGCCAACTCGAAGAACCTTTTTTTATAACCAGTAAAATCAGTGCCTACTAACTTCAACCCGTAGAATTCACATTCCATCTTCTTAATCTCGTTACAAGAACAGTACTCCTCGATCATTCGATGTTTCAAGATTTCCTATGGAAGAGCATACGCTTGATCATGACCCAGAGACTGGGAATAGCTATTCCACCAAGTGAGCGCACTGTCAGATAGTGTGTCCGTAGCAAATCTCACGCGATCAACATCATTACACCCACTGATGCAAAAAAAAAAAACCTTTAACTTCTTGAACCATCGATTGAGACCAACTGGTCCCCCAGTCCTACTGAAGGAGTGTGGATTACAGCTAGTGAATGTTTTGTAAGAACATCCACCACGCCATTATTGTCGTTGTTGTTGCTTGGTTCACCACTGTGACAACCCGGAAGTTTCTGACCAAATTTAAACTTTATCCTTATATTATTCTGACACGATAAGCAAAGTTTGTTAAGTTGAATCTCAAGAAGTGTAAACTGTATTCATACATTCATTTAACCTCGACCAAATTCCAACGATTCACGAACCATTATATGAACGGATATGATTATATATGTATATGTGTATATATTATAACTTGAAAATGTTAACAAAGTATTAGATGTATAATACTTTATATAAACGTATTAGTTTCAATATATATTTATTGACAGAAATTAAAAGATAATATCAAATGATTGAATTATCAGATACATTATGATTATGATTACGGGTCTCTGTTATGAGGTCCACTATGATTTAAGAAATCTGTTCTTTTTGACAACTTTCGGAAAATAGTAAAGTGATTTACAAGTAAGAACAAATGTGTCAATTAACGAGAATTAGACAAGGGTTAGTGGAGATTTCCAATTCTTACTTTACAATATTTTCTCCGTGACTTTAATAAGATAATAACTTCCATTTTGTTTAATGTGAAAGTAAGAACGTGTAGTGTAAATAACTTAGATGTTGGATATTGACAAGTTAAGAAAATCAACGTTGTACATTAAATGATTTCATACATTTAATTAACCATTAGACTTATCTTATGCTTTACCAACAAACGATGATTTTGAAACTTGAAACCTGTTATATGTCATATATGATTTTACCTTTCTAAAACATGTTATGAAATAACTATTTTCATTATTTTAAACTTTTAACAAAATGATTCTTAAATATAATTAGTTTTGGAAAACAAGGTTATCATATTTATTTGAATTAGTTTCAAACGTACAAAAACGTTTTCAGTTTAAAAAAAACTTTATTATTAAAACGTTTTATAAGATAATTTGTTTATGAATTTTGAAGGATTTAATTAAAGTTTATATTATAAATTACAAGTATATATATAGTGTTTCAAAAACGTAAACGTGATACGACATAATATTTTTCGATTATTTAAACGATTAAAAAAATGAAATTTGAAATATAATTAGTTTTGAAAAACTAAATATTATACTATTAAATGAATATTTCAAATTTATATTTCGAAATAAAAATATATATATGTATATATTTTACAAGGTAATAAGATATAATAATAACATAAGTTATAAAACGTTTGGATTTAAAATAATATATTTTGGTAAATAACGAGACATTGATTTATAGAAGCAAATGACCACAACACTCAAATGTAAGGGTTATACTCTGGGTAATTTAGTCTATCGATGATTAAGTCTAATTATTTATAAAGGTACGTGTCACGAAACGTGAACTACAAGTTTTCTAAGAGTACGAAATAACGATCGAAAAACTGGAACCCGGACATTAGTCGAGCGTCAACGTACAATTTATCGGAACTAAATTTATAAATCAACAATGCTCATAAATATAATATAATATGTATATAATTATATAAATTAAATATATATATATATATATATATATATATATATATATATATATATATATATATATATATATATATATATTATATATTAAAAACGAGTGTCGGCTAGACTTTTGAAACAAAGTGAGCTGGCCTGAGAGCTCATGCGATCTCATGGCTCTAAGGCACAACCCCCATGCGATCGCATGGGGGGTTGGTGGCAGCCATACCCCTTTAAATTGCTCGATTTCAGTTTCGTGTACTTCACAATTCATATATCTATCTCTCTGCTCTCCATTTATATATTTAAATTATTATTATTATTAAGATTAATATTTTTATTAATCTTATGGTTAGGAGTATTATTATTAGTAGTATTATATATAAAATATTACGACGGGATGCTGTCCAAATGGTTTCAAAAATTGTTTTTCGAGCGGGATTGAGCTAAGAAAATTATGGGTTATAGCTATGGAGGTTATGGGTATTGTTCGAAGGGTATTCTCGTGAGTCAAACATAGTGTTTATTATCTCCGTTACGTCTACGTACTTTCCTACAATATTGAATCACAATATTGATACGTGAGCACTCATATCGTATCCTTTATATATCAATAGTGTATCCCTGATTAGTGCTCGAGTATATGTGATTATGCATGTTGTTGGAAAGCTGACGAAAAATCAATAACTTTTCATTTAGGAATCGTGTGGTTTCGATGAACGGGTTAAAAGATATAATCAACTGAATTATTATAAATTTTAGTATTTTTATTGTTAAAATTATTATTATTATTATCGTCGTTATAATTATTATCTAATAATTATTATTGTTATCATTATTATTATCATTATCGTTATCAATATAAATATTATCATTAAAAATCGTTATTGTTATTATTAATACTACCGTAATTATAACTAAGTTATTATTATTATTATTATTAATATTATTATAATTATCACTATAGTAATTATTAGTATTATCATTAGTAATATCATAATTATTATTTTTAGTATCATTATCATTAAAACTAATATTTGTATCATCAAATTATTATGATTAATAATATTACCATTATTATGAATGCGTTATAAACGAGGACTAAAAGCTATTAAACAAAACGATTAGAAAATAATGACTATATGTATCATGATGAAATTAAAATATTGAAAGATATTGATTTAGATAAAAATATCGTTTTCATTATTTTATCATTATTATTATTATTAAAAGTATCATTAATATTAAAGCTATCATTTTTATTAAAATTATCATTTTAATAAGAATATTATTGTTAGTATAAAATATCATTATTATTATCATTTTAGTATTGTTATTATTAAAAATTATCATTTTGAATAGAATTATTATTTTTATAAATATTATTATTATTACAGTTAATATTAAAAAGTATCGTTATTATTAAGATTGTCATGATTAGAATTATCATTTTATCATAATTAATATTATCATTAGTAAATATAAATATTGTTATTATTATTAGTAGAATAATAATAATTATTATTATTACAAAATAATACAACTTTTATTTATTATTATTATCAATATTATTTTATCAAATAAATATGTGATACAAAGATATTTTTCCACACGTAATATAATTACATTAATATTACATACTACAATATTTTTATAATATCAACTGAATTTATTAAATTATATTACTTAAGATATAAAAAAGTATATTCTTATCATATATAAATTTTTAATATAAATTTTAATATAAATTTTTATTTATTAATAAAAGATTTACTCTAATAAAATCTGATAAATATATTTAAATATATATAAAATGACTATTTAAGTTTCATATTAAACATGTATGGATCTTGTAAATCATTTTGGGTCAAATTGACTTTTGTTGACTTTTGCATATCGATCTCGAGCATTAGGATTGTGATACACTATGACTTGACCTAAATTGTTAGAAAGATATTGACCAACATATAAATATATATACTTAATTTAGGTTCGTGAATCCGAGGCCAACCCTGCACTCGTTCAGTGCGGTCATTTGCATTAATGCTACGAAATACATTATTGTGAGTTTCATTTGATTCCCTTTTACTCTTTATATTTTTGGAACTGAGAATACATGCGATGTTTTTACAACTATCTTATTAAATGCCTTTGAAATCTATATTTTTAGACTAAGAATACATGAGCTGCTTTTATAAATGTTTGACAAAATAGACACAAGTACTCAAAACTACATTCTATGATATAATTATTTGGATTCAGTGATTCGATTTCTATAAAGATTGCATTAGCTACCATCGGTGAGATTGTGTTGCATTTTTGAATTAGCTACCGTTGGTGAGATTGTTTTGCATCTTGATAAATGGTTCGATTTCTATAAAGATTGCATTAGCTACCATCGGTGAGATTGTTTTGCATTGCACGTTGCATTAACTACCTTTGGTGAGATTGTTTTGCATCTTGCTTGCATTAGCTACCATCGATGAGATTGTTTTGCATTGTACGTTGCATTAGCTACCGTTGGTGAGATTGTTTTGCACTGTCCGTATTCCCATCAGGTGTTCTTCATATGAATGATTTTTAGCCGTGAGCAGACCGACATAATATTTAAAAATGAAATCTTGTGGTCTATTAAAATTGATGAAATGATTATTTATGATAAACCAATGAACTCACCAACCTTTTGGTTGACACTTTTAAGCATGTTTATTCTCAGGTATTAAATGTGATGACCCGGGAATTTCCGACTATATTTAAACTTAATCTTTACATAATTCGACACGATAAGTAAAGTCTATAATGTTAAGTCTTAAAACTTTTGAACTGCTATCATGAATGTAATTACTCTTTGACAATTCCCGACGATTCACGAACGATTATGTGTAATATATATATATATATATATATATATATATATATATATATATATATATATATATATATATATATATATATATATATATATATATATGAATAAGTGTGTGTATATATATATATATATATATATATATATATATATATATATATATATATATATGAATAAGTGTATATATTAATTTAAATTAATATAATACCATTAAATCAATTAAATTAAATATGTAAAGTAATATACAAAATAAGATAGTTATTATTAAAAAAATCTATGTATAAATTTAGATGATTTATATAATAATTAATATCATATGGGAAAATATATAAAAATTATAAATATTATATGTTAAAAGTTATTCCTAGGATGAAAGAGCATAATATATTAAATAAATATACATATAAGATAATTAAATTTTTAAATACAAACATATATTATATAAGGTGTTTATATTAAAATGTATAAATATTAAATATTCAACGTATATGATCATATAATATATATTGTATAATTATTAAATATTACATAAGTGATAATATGTAATATCAATATATTAAATATAACTACAAGTTAAGAATATAGTTGTTGTAAATAATATTAATATTACTTTCATTACTACTATTAATATTAATATTAACATTAATATTGGTATTGTTGATATTAGTATAATTATTATTATTATTATTATTATTATTATTATTATTATTATTATTATTATTATTATTATTATTATTATTATTATTATTATTATTATTATATAATTAAAAGGTTATTATTATTAAAAATAAAGATTTTAAATATAAATAATATTATAAGAATAATTAAAACTATAATCTAGTTATAATAGTTATTATTATTATTACTAAGATTAATATAAGCATTGTATCATTACTATGATTATCATGATTAATGTTAATATAGTTATTATTATTACGATCATTGTTATAAATAATTGTTATCGCTATTGTTATTACTAATATTATTATCAAAATAAGTATTATTATTAAGTAATATAATTATTAATATAATCATCATCAATAAGATATATATTAGTAATATTATAAGTATCAAGATTAACAATATCATTATTAGAATTATTGATAAAGTTATTAATATTATTATTATTATTATTATTAATTCTATTATTGTTATTGCTAGTATTTTTATTAAAAACTTTATAACATTAACAGATTTAATAAATAGATTTATATTATTATTACAGAAATTAATATAACAAGATATATATATCAGTAATTGATATATATATATATATATATATATATATATATATATATATATATATATATATATATATATATATATATATATATACACGAAAACATTAATACAGATATAACCTGATATATAAATATATGATACAGATATATATATATATATATATATACAAATTATATAAATACGGAAAAATATATTGGGATATATTATAGATATGCTGATATATACATGGGATCAAATACAGATTGACTTCTGATGCACATCCCCATCGAAATTTTACAGTGTTATTTTTGTTTGTGTCTGCCTAATTGATTCCTCAAATAGAATCATCCAATTTCTGAGAGATCAACATCTGCTTTTTATTTTTTTTTATTAAATTATGTCCAGTTTGTCTGCTCAAGTTGAATGTCGATTATTATTGTCAATACAAAACAAGATTCAGTCATATCAATTGTACTACTGAAATAATTCGATTACCATCAATACATACTGACTATCCTTTGCAAAAATTCGAAATTTAAAAACCAAAACTCAAGAAAAAGGTTCAAACTTCTCTGTTCTTGACTCAATTATCCAAGACCCTTAATTCAAATCCAATTTCAAAATGTGTTAATACAATCTTGTTAGGAATTTATTAGTCAATCTTTCTGCAAATTATTTCGATCCAATTCCTCAAATCGAGTCTTAATTTGTGAGTCAAAGTTTTGAAAATAAAAGTCAAACGAATTGTTCATGAGGAAATTAGAACTCGTTTTATTGTTTCAAGTGAAATTGTTGATTGATAAAGTTTTTAGAAGAGATTTAGAACTTATTTCATTCAGAGGTCGGGATCTAAAACGTTCCTAAATTCAAGTTTGATGTTTATTTTTTTTTATGTTTTTGCGAACTGCACAGACCTTCTTCTTCATTTTTTTTATTTTATTTTTTTACTTTATTTGATTTAATAAAAGTATTCAAAAACAGGTTAATGATAAATCAATTTCCAGTCTTAAATAGATTTAGTAATTCATGTATATGTAAAATGGGTTATTGGCCGTTGCTGTGAAGAAGAAGGGTAAATAAGAAAAAGAAATCGAGTTATAAACATTACAGTGGGGTTTAAATCAGAAAGAAGCAGTTAGAAGGATGGTTTGGGTATTGGTCGGTTGAGCGATAGGTCTTGGGTTCGAGCCCTACTCGGGAAATATTTTTTTTTAGAATGGCTTCTTGAAGGTAGTTTTCAATATAAATTTTTTTTACTGTTATATTGATTATTATTATAATTATTAATATTATTATTAATATGATCTTGATTACTATTATTATTATTATTATTATTATTATTATTATTATTATTATTATTATTATTATTATTATTATTATTATTATTATTATTATTATTATTATTATTATTATTATTATTATGTATTAGTAAATAATATCATTATTATTGAAAATATTATCATTATTAAGTATTATCATGTAATATTAATATTATTATTACGAATATTAATATAAGTATTGTCATTATTATAATTGTTATTATTAATAATGCTAATATAAGTATTAAGTATCATTATTATACTTATTTAATCTCAATTATGTATATTAATAAATGTACAAATGTTATAGGTTCGTGAATCCGAGGCCAACCCTACATTCTTCAATTGTTTAATTTCGTCGTATGTATTTTTACTACAAAATACAATAGGTGAGTTTCATTACTCCCTTTTTATATATATTTTTGGGACTGAGAATACATGCGCTGCTTTTATAAATGTTTTACGATATAGACACAAGTAATCGAAACTACATTCTATGATTGAATTATCGAAGTCGAATATGCCCCTTTTTATTAAGTCTGGTAATCTAAGAATTAGGGAACAGACACCCTAATTGACGCGAGTCCTAAAGATAGATCTATCGGGACCAACAAGCCCCATCTAAAGTACCGGATGCTTTAGTACTTCAAAATTTATATCATGTCCGTAGGAGGATCCCGGAATGATGGGGATATTCTTATATGCATATTGTGAATGTCGGTTACCAGGTGTTCAATCCATATGAATGATATTTTTGTCTCTATGCATGGGACGTATGTTTATGAGAAATGGACATATGAAATCTTGTGGTCTATTAAAATTATGAAATGATTATTTATGTTAAACTAATGAACTCACCAACCTTTTGGTTGAAACTTAAAAGCATGTTTATTCTCAGGTATTAAAGAAATCTTCCGCTGTGCATTTGCTCACTTTAAAGATATTACTTGGAGTCATTCATGACATATTTCAAAAGACGTTGCATTTGAGTCGTTGAGTTCATCAAGATTATTATTAAGTCGATTATAGTTAGATATATTATGAAATGGTATGCATGCCTTCAACTTTTGATGTAATTAAAGATTGTCTTTTCAAAAACGAATTCGATGTTTGTAAAACGTATCATATAGAGGTCAAGTACCTCGCGATGTAATCAACTGTTTTGAATCGTTTATAATCAATATGGACTTCGTCCGGATGGATTAGGACGGGTCATGAAAGTTAGTATCAGAGCGGTGGTCTTAGCGAACCAGGTCTTGCATTAGTGTGTCTATCTGATAGTCGTTAGGATGCATTAGTGAGTCTGGACTTCGACCGTGTCTGCATGTCAAAAGTTTTTCTTATCATTTTTGTCGGAAATCATCTGCTTATCATCCTTAGGAAATTACCTGCTCATTATTCTTAGTCTAGACACGTTTTACTGCATTGATTGCATGAATAGTGTATAGACAAATCCATATCTTAGCATATCTATTACTGTAGACTTTATCTGACACATTTCCTTAATTTCCTCCGTAATCTAAGGGATCTTCTGTACTATATTAGATATTCTATATAATTAGAATATTATCCGATAACTGAAAATCATTTCATATCGAAAATCCTCTAAAGAGATGGATCCTACACTTAGCTTGGATTCCATTAGTTCCGGGAGCGATTTCGAGATGTATATTGAAGCAGACTCCAAAGTCAATGAACCAGAAGTTCCTCAACCATTTAGTTATTTTTCTTTCTGGAGAAGATGGAGGTGGGTCCGAGACTTACTCGATGGAAAAATGAAGAAGGCGAGCCCTACCGCGAACAAACTTACCTCCTAACATCGGAGAAAATGATGTACTCACTGGTGAACCTGTGCACAACACTGTATTCACCCTTCTTGCTAAAGTTTTTCACCTCGAAGGTCGCATTACTACAATCTCAGAAAATATTCAACCTCTACTTCCGAATACCAATCGAAGGGGAATATTAGAAGAAGTTAGGGAACTTCGAATTGATAATCAAGATCTATCGAATCAGATGAGTGGATGGATAGAAATGATAGAGGGTAGGATAGAAAACCTGACAAGAATGGTGCGTGATTTACAAGCTATACTTACTACACCAACATCATCACCAACCTTAGCACCAACAACACTTGTAGCACCGACAGCAACAGTACCACCATCAGCAGCACCAGCAGCATAACTAGTACCAACAACAACAACATCATCACACGTCTCAACCTCGCAATCCATACCTCAAGCATAATCATCGTTCTACGAATCGTTCTACATAAACTATCTTCGTCCTTCATGGTGATTATGTAATCTCCAATGTTTTAGAGATTATGTACTCTAGTTCTAGCCATAAATCTAATGAGTTTAATATCACATTGACTCATTAAATCCATAATTACATCTGAAGAAAATATATATGTTTTCATAAAGATTGTAATTAAAATTTTTATTGTACAAACTGTTAATGGTGAAAATATTTTAACGGGTAGGTAATACCCGAGGAATATTTAGATTTCGCATTAATAAGTTACACTGTACATTCTTCGAATCTGATTCAACAATCATTTACTATCCTATTTACAACCACCGATATACGTATCCGTTCACCGCAAAATAACCATTTTCATTCAATTTCATATTTGGATTTTGATCTATCAGAATCCAACAAGTGGCATAATGAAGAAAATATATGACAAAATAAAATTTGTTAGAAACAGACAAATTAACTATGAGAAATTTTGCTAAGAAGTCACGCTAACAAAAATCCTAGCTAACTGTTCCTAGGTAAATGTTAATTCCTTATTACATTTTAATTATCGCAATTTAATTATCGTAATTTTATTTATCGTCATTTAATTTCTGTTATTTACTTTACGCATTTTATTTATCGTCATTTAATTTCTGTATTTATTTTATGCACTTTAAATATCGGGACACGTATACAAGGTTTTGACATATCATATCGACGCATATATATATATATATATATATATATATATATATATATATATATATATATATATATATATATATATATATATATATATATATATATATATATATATATATATATATATATATATATATATATATATATATATATATTATTTAGAATAACCATAGACACTCTATATGCAGTAATGATCAAGTTCTCTATACAGGGTTGAGGTTGATTCTATAATAATATATATATACTTTGAGTTGTGATCGAGTCTGAGACGTATACAGGTCACAATACGTATTAATTCGAATATTATATATATAATTATATATGAATTATTGAATTGCTAACTGTGGACTATCAACTGAGGACTATCAACATTGGACAATTAAAATGAATTAAAATATTGATTATAACTTATGAAACTAAACAATTCTTCAAGTTTCCACTTGATTTCATCTTAAACCTTAATTGTACCTTGACGATTCCAATCTGCATTCAAACTTTCATAATTCTTGAAAACACCTCAATCGATAGGATGAATCAACCGCACTTCATCTACGAAAGGAAAGATTTGTGCATATAGTTATGCACCTGAGAAACTCTCGGCAACTGAGTAAAAGTTTAACACGTAGCCGCGTCAGATCCTTTGGCATTTATTAGCAAAAATAACTTTGCGATCCCTTTTCAAGGTAGCAAATTTTGTCACAGCTTCAACAAATCAACTTCGACTTTTTGTTCGAAACAACCTTATTATCACCTTGACTTATATGTATGTTCTTTTATTGTTACCGGGGAACCTTTTATATTCCACCATATTACCGTTAGCGTTTAATCATCTAAAAACACAATTCTCTTGAAATCACCTCGGATCGATAACTAATGATTCAGATATGGTAGTAGTAAATGTAGAGGAATCGGAAATCAGTACTTTGAAAACTCACAGCATATCTACATCAACAGTTATATGTATAACATTTATCTTTTAGAATAATGATCTTCCATTCTGAAATTTTGAAAAGCAACCAGCCTACAAATTAATACATTGAACTTTGAAAAAGTTGAATGAAGCAGCAGAAATTATACATAACCGTAAACGACCTTAATCGTCGGAAGTTTGATGATAGAGAATAATATGTTGGAAAAGCTCAGAAATGTTGGAACTGGAAAACGGATAGAGTTAACCATGAAGGAAACCAAGGACAAATGCAAGACTATACCCTATATTCAAAGAATCCAGATAATTCTGGATCCGTTGAAATCTTTAGAGAATATCTTGCCCCGAAGTCATGTTAAAATCTTGCGGAAAATCTTTCTCCATCAACCATCGAACTTAGAAATTCCAAAATATCATCATCAATATCTTCGATATTTCTAAGGATATTTTCATAAATATTCTCGTTCGAAATTATATACCTCTTCGTGCTTCCTGTGTATCATTATATTGGAAACATTCAAGAGAAAATTTAGTACCGAAAAGCAGATTATGCGAAACTATGAAGAAAGCCGTGGACAAACCACAAAGAATAAGTTTGACTTCAAAGAATCCAAATGATTCAATGTCTGCTAAAGTCTTTAGTGAATATCTTTCTCCTTACTCTAAACTCTTGCAGACAATAGTTTATATCATCCGCTGATCTTAGATATTCCGAGATATTATCGTATCTTTCATTATAAATATCCTCCATATTTCTAGAGATATTTTTATAACTATTCTTATCTGAAATCATTAATCTCTTCGTGCTATCAGTATTACATCATAAAGAAACTGTTAGTTTCTATATTCTGTAAACTTTTGAGCTTAAAATATGAATGGTATTGAAGTAATGTTGGGAACTGATGTATGAGTTAGTATAATATAATGACACTTGATCAACGTGATTATATTACAGTAAGTCATTCTAAGTTTCTAATGGAACGTAATGATTCACAGATCATTACATCATCATGTGCCATGTTACACGACTCGTTCATTCTACTTCACCTCCGAACATATCAAGAAAATATATTCTTGATAGTTCTATTCTTAGTGATTCTGGTAATTTGACAAATCAAATCATGCCATTACGATTTCCTTCTTAGAACATTAACAATGTTCATTCCGAAGTTTATATCTGCGAATTCTGAACAAGCGGTGTTTAATCGTAAGAAGAAGAAATGAAGGGACAAAGCTCCGAAATAGAAATTGGGGTATAAATCGCAGTAAATAAAAGAGAGCATTAACTGGGGATGACAATGATTATGGAAAAACAGAAGAAGGGACTTCAGAATATAAGGGAGAATATAAAGCCCGATAATAACACAAAAATTACAAACCATGTATATCAATGTTTATCGCAACATAAAGACACGGGAGAATTAAAAACACTATAACCCCAAGGCCGAAGTAAAAGAAAACAGATTCCTCCGGTGGAAGTTGGAAAAGGAGAATGATTGTTGCAATAGTTAGGATAAGGACAAGGATCAGAACTGGATTAAGCATTTTTACAATCTTGTGAATGTAAGAACCATGAAAGAAAGTATAGGAATGGTGAAAATTATGGAACGGGAAGACTTTAATTTATAACGGAAATATCAGACGGAGAAATCGAGGCAGCTCACCGTATTTAATTAAAGAGATCGTAAATTCCTTACTCACCGAAGAATCAAATCTCTTAGATTTCGAAGATTTTCTTTAAATCCCTTGAATTCCGGAAGTCAATCGCGACTACGTCAAAAGTTATGGAAAATCTCCATTTCTTCATCTCGATCTTTTGTGATAGCTTCATTCATACGCTTCGATTAATCGAATCATTTTATCCATATTACTCAATGATGATAAAACTCTATTTATCAACTCATATTCGTCATGAAAACATTTTTATTGTTAACCATGACCACCTCACTCAAATTTCGGGACGAAATTTCTTTAACGGGTAGGTACTGTGATGACCCGGGAATTTCCGACTAAATTTAAACTTAATCTTTACATAATTCGACACGATAAGTAAAGTCTATAATGTTAAGTCTTAAAACTTTTGAACTGCTATCATGAATGTAATTACTCTTTGACAATTCCCGACGATTCACGAACGATTATGTGTAAATATATATATATATATATATATATATATATATATATATATATATATATATATATATATATATATATATATATATATATATATATATATATATATATGAATAAGTGTATATATTAATTTAAATTAATATAATACTATTAAATCAATTGAATTAAATATGTAAAGTAATATACAAAATAAGATAGTTATTATTAAAACAAATCTATGTATAAATTTATATGATTTATATAATAATTAATATCATATGGGAAAATATATAAAAATTATAAATATTATATGTTAAAAGTTATTCCTAGGATGAAAGAACATAATATATTAAATAAATATACATATAAGATAATTAAATTTTTAAATACAAACATATATTATATAAGGTGTTTATATTAAAATGTATAAATATTAAATATTCAACGTATATGATCATATAATATATATTGTATAATTATTAAATATTACATAAGTGATAATATGTAATAGCAATATATTAAATATAACTACAAGTTAAGAATATAGTTGTTGTAAATAATATTAATATTACTTTCATTACTACTATTAATATTAACATTAATATTGGTATTGTTGATATTAGTATAATTATTATTATTATTATTATTATTATTATTATTATTATTATTATTATTATTATTATTATTATTATTATTATTATTATTATTATTATTATTATTATTATTATTATTATTATTATTATTATTATTATAATTAAAAGGTTATTATTATTAAAAATAAAGATTTTAAATATAAATAATATTATAAGAATAATTAAAACTATAATCTAGTTATAATAGTTATTATTATTATTACCAAGATTAATATAAGCATTGTATCATTACTATGATTATCATGATTAATGTTAATATAGTTATTATTATTACGATCATTGTTATAAATAATTGTTATCGCTATTGTTATTACTAATATTATTATCAAAATAAGTATTATTATTAAGTAATATAATTATTAATATTATCATCATCAATAAGATATATATTAGTATTATTATAAGTATCAAGATTAACAATATCATTATTAGAATTATTGTTAAAGTTATTAATATTATTATTATTATTATTATTAATTCTATTATTGTTATTGCTAGTATTTTTATTAAAAACTTTATAACATTAACAGATTTAATAAATAGATTTATATTATTATTACAGAAGTTAATATAACAAGATATATATATATCAGTAATTGATATATATATACACGAAAACATTAATACAGATATAACCTGATATATAAATATATGATACAGATATATATATATACAGATTATATAAATACGGATAAATATATTGGGATATATTATAGATATGCTGATATATACATGGGATCAAATACAGATTGACTTCTGATGCACATCCCCATCGAAATTTTACAGTGTTATTTTTGTTTGTGTCTGCCTAATTGATTCCCTCAAATAGAATCATCCAATTTCTGAGAGATCAACATCTGCTTTTTATTTTTTTTATTAAATTCTGTCCTGTTTGTCTGCTCAAGTTGAATGTTGATTATTATTGTCAATACAAAACAAGATTCAGTCATATCAATTGTACTACTGAAATAATTCGATTACCATCAATACATACTGACTATCCTTTGCAAAAATTCGAAATTTAAAAACCAAAACTCAAGAAAAAGGTTCAAACTTCTCTGTTCTTGACTCAATTATCCAAGACCCTTAATTCAAATCCAATTTCAAAATGTGTTAATACAATCTTGTTAGGAATCTATTATTCAATCTTTCTGCAAATTATTTCGATCCAATTCCTCAAATCGAGTCTTAATTTGTGCTTCAAAGTTTTGAAAACAAAAGTCAAACGAATTGTTCATGAGGAAAATAGAACTCGTTTTATTGTTTCAAGTGAAATTGTTGATTGAAAAAGTTTTCAGAAGAGATTTAGAACTTATTTCATTCAGAGGTCTGGATCTAAAACGTTCCCAAATTCAAGTTTGATGTTTATTTTTTTTATGTTTTCGAGAACTGCACAGACCTTCTTCTTCATTTTTTTTTTATTTTTTTTACTTTATTTGATTTAATAAAAGTATTCAAAAACAGGTTAATGATAAATCAATTTCCAGTCTTAAATAGATTTAGTAATTCATGTATATGTAAAATGGGTTATTGGCCGTTGCTGTGAAGAAGAAGGGTAAATAAGAAAAAGAAATCGAGTTATAAACATTACAGTGGGGTTTAAATCAGAAAGAAGCAGTTGGAAGGATGGTTTGGGTGTTGGTCGGTTGAGCGATAGGTCTTGGGTTCGAGCCCTGCTCGGGACAAATTTTTTTTTTAGAATGGCTTCTTGAAGGTAGTTTTCAATATAAATTTTTTTTACTGTTATAATGATTATTATTATAATTATTAACATTATTATTAATATGATCTTGATTACTATTATTATTACTATTACTATTATTATTATTATTATTATTATTATTATTATTATTATTATTATTATTATTATTATTATTATTATTATTATTATTATTATTATTATTATTATTATTATGTATTAGTAAATAATATCATTATTATTGAAAATATTATCATTATTAAGTATTATCATGTAATATTAATATTATTATTACGAATATTAATATAAGTATTGTCATTATTATAATTGTTATTATTAATAATGCTAATATAAGTATTAAGTATCATTATTATACTT
The DNA here is from genome assembly GCF_046630445.1 of Rutidosis leptorrhynchoides. Classification (NCBI taxonomy): domain Eukaryota; kingdom Viridiplantae; phylum Streptophyta; class Magnoliopsida; order Asterales; family Asteraceae; genus Rutidosis; species Rutidosis leptorrhynchoides. Next base: position 305,479,475 of record NC_092334.1, read on the forward strand.
ATTTAATCTCAATTATGTATATTAATAAATATATAAATGTTATAGGTTCGTGAATCCGAGGACAACCCTACATTCTTCAATTGTTTAATGTCGTCGTATGTATTTTTACTACAAAATACAATAGGTGAGTTTCATTACTCCCTTTTTATATATATTTTTGGGACTGAGAATACATGCGCTGCTTTTATAAATGTTTTACGATATAGACACAAGTAATCGAAACTACATTCTATGGTTGAATTATCGAAGTCGAATATGCCCCCTTTTTATTAAGTCTGGTAATCTAAGAATTAAGGAACAGACACCCTAATTGATGCGAGTCCTAAAGATAGATCTATCGGGCCCAACAAGCCCCATCTAAAGTACCGGATGCTTTAGTACTTCGAAATTTATATCATGTCCGAAGGAGGATCCCGGAATGATGGGGATATTCTTATATGCATATTGTGAATGTCGGTTACCAGGTGTTCAATCCATATGAATGATATTTTTGTCTCTATGCATGGGACGTATGTTTATGAGAAATGGAAATATGAAATCTTGTGGTCTATTAAAATTATGAAATGATTATTTATGTTAAACTAATGAACTCACCAACCTTTTGGTTGACACTTAAAAGCATGTTTATTCTCAGGTATTAAAGAAATCTTCCACTGTGCATTTGCTCACTTTAAAGATATTACTTGGAGTCATTCTTGACATATTTCAAAAGACGTTGCATTCGAGTCGTTAAGTTCATCAAGATTATTATTAAGTCGATTATAGTTAGATATATTATGAAATGGTATGCATGTTTTCAACTTTCGATGTAATTAAAGATTGTCTTTTCAAAAACGAATGCGATGTTTGTAAAACGTATCATATAGAGGTCAAGTACCTCGCGATGTAATCAACTGTTGTGAATCATTTATAATCAATATGGACTTCGTCCGGATGGATTAGGACGGGTCATGAAATTAAAGAAGTCTTTTGCTGTGCATTTGCTCATTTTAAAGATATTACTTGGACTCATTCATGACATATTTCAAAAGACGTTGCATTCGAGTCATTGAGTTCAACTAGATTATTATTAAGTCATTGATAGTTTGATATATTATGAAATGGTATGCATGCCTGATAACTTTTGATGTAATGAAGTTTTTCTTTTAAAATGAATGCAATGTTTGTAAAATGTATCATTTAGAGGTCAAATACCTCGTAATATAATCATATGTTATTATATTCGTCCTTATTGATTAGGACGGGTCATCACATGTGGTATCAGAGCGGTGGTCTTAGAGAACCAGGTCTTGCATTAGTGTGTCTAACTGATAGATATTAAGATGCATTAATGAGTCTGGACTTCGACCGTGTCTGCATATCAAAAGTTTTGCTTATCATTTTTGTCAGAAATTACCTGCTTATCATTCTTATTCTAGACATGTTTTACTGCGTTGAGTGCATGAATAGTGTATAGAAAAAATTCATATCTTAGCGTATCTGCTAATTCATATCTTAGCGTATCTGTTACTGTAAACTTTGCCTGACATATTCCGTAAATTCCTCCGTAATCTACGAAATCTTTTATTCTATATATATAGATATTCTATGTAATTAGAATACCATTTAATAGCCGAAAATCATTTCATATCGAAAAATCCTTTATTCAATCGTACGAAATGGAATTCGCCACTAGTTCAAGTCCCTCGGATTCCGATATGGAGTTTCACTCGTGCTCCGAAAGTAGTGTGACCAGAATGGATCAACCAATTAGCCATCATCTATTCTGGATGAATTGGGGATGGGTTCGTAGTCTACTAAATCATTGGAGACATGGCGAAGAACCTGAAGCACATACCGGTGAACCTGTTCGTAATACCATTTTCTCTCTCATATCCAGAGTATCTCATCATGATTATATACTATCCCAAATTATAGATCTTATTCACCCACTCGTTCGAACCACCGATCATCCTGGTGTAATAGAAGGAGTTAACGAACTTCGTAATAGAATTGTGGCTTTAGAGAATATGATGCATAACTTACAAGCATCACAAGCACAAGCACCGCCAACATCAGTACCATCACTGGCATCAACAGTACCACCATCAGCAACAACAACAGTACCATTACCACCACCAACAACAACATCCGCATCCCACACCTCAACATCACAACTTGCACCTTGAGCATCAACGTCATACGCCCTATAGATACCAAGGAATACCAACAACATTAAACGATGAAGTATTGATTCATAACTTCATTGGAGAAACATTCTGCCGCGATTATGTAATCTCCAAAATCTTAAAGATTATTTATTCAAACAGCAAATCAGATGAGTAGATCGAAATGATAGAAGGAAGAGTAGAAACCCTGACCGGAATGGTGTACGATTTACAAGCTAGACTTGTTATACCAACAACATAAACAATACCTTCAGCATTCTTCAGCACCAGCAGTATCTATCACATCACAAGCTCCGCCAGATCCATAACCACCGCAAACGTCATCACAAATCAACGACGAGTATATTGTATCAACGAGTTATGAAGTATTACTCATTCCCACTGAAGAAATTATATGTATATATATATATGAATTTTAAAATAAATCTTTTCGTACTAAGCTATTATGTATGAATTTAAAAAGGGTAGATACTAATCGGTTAAATTCATATTATTAATATGCTATAATCCTTCGATTAATGACTTAACGGTAGTTAACCACAATCTCTGCTTTAACTCAATGAAGTCCGTTTCATAGTAAAGTGTATTATTCAATATGTTTTATTTTACACTTTCAATATACTCGAAACTTTCTAAGAAACATCATTCGTACCTTGAGAGGTTAGCAAGAGTTCTATGAGCATCAACATGATTCACTGGGGAAATATCAATAAGAATAAATAATGAAATATTGATCACAATAGTGAAATACTCTGTGAAGATTATGTAATCTCTAATGATAGAGATTATTCATTTCTAGCTCCAGCTGAAAATCAAATGAGTTTAACTTAATAATTAATTCATTAAATCTGTATTACATCCGAAGAAAATATAAATATATTTTCATAAAGACTGTGATAAAATTCTTTTGTACAAAATATTATTTGTGAAACTTTTTTTAACGGGTAGGTAATACCCGGAAAATATATAAATTCACGATTAATATGTTATATTCTTCGATTCTGATTCAACAATCATCGACTATACTCAATACTTTCATCACAATATACATTCTTTCATAGAAATCAAAACAATCATATTCATTTAAACCCAATTACATATTCTAATTTTTTTCAATTCGAGATATAACCGATATCATTACTCTTAAATCTCTACATCTTTCAAAGCTATACTTTGACTTCAAAATTGTGCTAGAACATTACTTCTACCCATAAAAATATTCGTATCATTCAAAATTCTAGAACATCATATGTATATTAACTATTACAATCTGTGTTCAAACCCTTCGAAATTCCTGAAGTCACTTCAAATAATGAACAATCAAGATGATGATTCAACCACATATTACCCACAGTCTTGCACCTGAAAAACTCTCGAAACCAGAGTCATATTTAACACGTATCCATGTCATACCCTTTGGCATTTATTAGCAAAAATAAGTTTGCAATTCCCTTCAAAAATAGCAAATTTTTTCACACCTCCAGCAAAATCAATTTCGAATTTTCATCTGGATTAGCCTTATTATAACCTTAAAATTTACGTTGCCCTTTCGCCATTGTTACCGGGGAACCGTTTATGTTCCACCACATTAGCAATAAACTTACCAACAACTTCACTGATATTTGACTTTCTAAAAAACCATTATATTTATCGAAACTCCATCATTTACTCATCCATATCTTGTAACAAGAATTGTCTTGCCAATTACTGGGAATCAACAATCAGTATTTTGAAATCACACAGCATGTCTACGCCAACAGTTATATGTGTACATATAACATCTATCTCCTAGACTTACGTACTTCGAATGTGAAGTTTCTGAAAAACACCTTAAACTGCGAATTAGTTCTCCGAATTCTGGAAAAATGCTGATGAAGCAGCAAAAACTGTAAACAACCTTAACCGTCGGAAGTTTGATGATAAAGAATAGTATGCTGATAAAGCTCAAAAAAACTGGAACTGGAAAACGGATTGAGCAAACTATGACGGAGGCTGTGGACAAATCACAAAGACTAAACCTGCCTTCAAAGAATCCAAATGATTCAGTGTCTGCTGAAGTCATTAACGAATACCTTGCTCCTAACTCTAAACTCTTGCGTACAATATTCTTTATCATCCTCTGATCTTAGATATTCTAAGATATCATCGTATCTTTCATTATAAATATCCTCGATATTTCTGAAGATATCTTCATAACTATTCTTATCAGAAATCAATTATCTCTTCGCGCTATCTGTATTAAATCAAAAAGGAAACTATTTTAGTTTCTAAATTCTAAAAAATTCGAACTTAAAATATGAATGTTATTGAAGTAGTGTTGGAAACTGAAGCATGAGTTAGTATAATATAATGACACTTGACCAACGTGATTATATTAAAGTAAGTCATGCTGAGTTTCTAAATGGAACGTGATGATTCACAGATCATAACGTCATCATGTGCCATGTTACACGACTCTTGTATTCTATTTAACCTCTAAAAATATCAAGAAAATATTTTCTTGATGATTCGGTCTTTTCCGGATATTCTGGCAATTTGACAAATTCGTGCTACTACCTTTCCTTTCTACCTTGTATATTATGATGATTCGAAACCCCATACCTACGAATTCTGGACCGTTACTTACGAAAAAAACAAAAGCATGAAGCTTGGAAATAGAAATGGGAGTATAAATCGCAGCAAACAGAAAAGATCATTAACTGTAGATGTCAATAATTATGGAAAGATAAATACAAGGAAGGATTATGAAAACCACTACCCCAAGAGCGAGGTAGAAGTAAACATACTCCTCCGGTGGGAGTTGGAATAGAAGGATGATTGTTGTAATAGTCAGAATAAGATCAAGGATCAGAACTGGATGGAGCATATTGACGAATACTTTAAAGTATGAATTAAGGGAGAAAAAATAGAAGGTATGAGCTGTGAAAATAAGGAAACGAAGAGGGTGGATTTATAGTGAAATATCAGACAGAGCAATCAAGACAGATCATCGCGTTTAACCAAAGAGGATTCTAATTTCCTTAATTACCGAAGAACCAAATCTTATTACGAAGATTTCCTCTAAAATCCCTTGAATTCCGAAAATCAACCGTGACTACGTCACCGGTTAAGATGAACCTGCATTTACTCATTTCACTCTTTTGTGATAACTTCACTCGTACACTTCACATAAACACATTATTTTATCCATATTACTCACTGATGATAAAACTCTAATTTTCAGCTCGTATGCGTCATGAAAACATACTTATTGTCAGCCATGACCACCCCAATAAAATTTCGCGACGAAATTTCTTTAACGGGTAGGTACTGTGACAACCCGGAAATTTCCGACCAAATTTAAACTTTATCTTTATATTATTCCTACACGATAAGCAAAGTTTGTTAAGTTGAATCTCAAGAAGTGTAAACTGTATTCATACATTCATTTAACCTCGACCAAATTCCAACGATTCACGAACCATTATATGAACAGATATGATTATATATGTATATGTGTATATATTATAACTTGAAAACGTTAACAAAGTATTAGATGTATAATACTTTACATAAACGTATTAGTTTCAATATATGTTTATCGATGGAAATTAAAAGATAATATCAAATGATTGAATTATCAGATACATTGTGATTATGATTACGGGTCTCTTTAATGAGGTCTACTATGATTTAAGAAATCAGTTCTTTTTGACAACTTTTGGAAAATAGTAAAGTGATTTACAAGTAAGAACAAATGTGTCAATTAATGAGAATTAGACAAGGGTTAGTGGAGATTTCTGTTTGATTTCCAATTCTTACTTTACAATATTTTCCCCGTGACTTTAATAAGATAATAACTTCCATTTTGTTTAATGTGAAAGTAAGAACGTGTAGTGTAAATAACTTAGATGTTGGATATTGACAAATTAAGAAAATCAACGTTGTACATTAAATGATTTCATACATTTAATTAACTATTGGACTTATCTCATGCTTCACCAACAAACGATGATTTTGAAACTTGAAACCTGTTATGTGTCATATATGATTTTACCTTTCTAAAACATGTTATGAAAAAACTATTTTCATTATTTTAAACTTTTAACAAAATGATTCTTAAATATAATTAGTTTTGGAAAACAAGGTTATCATATTTATTTTAATTAGTTTCAAACGTACAAAAACGTTTTCAGTTTTAAAAGAACTTTATTATTAAAATGTTTTATAAGATAATTTGTTTATGAATTTTGAAGGAGTTAATTAAAGTTTATATTATAAATTACAAGTATATATATAGTGTTTCAAAAACGTAAAGGTGATACGACATAATATTTTTCGATTATTTAAACGATTATAAAATGAAATTTGAAATATAATTAGTTTTGAAAAACTAAATATTATACTATTAAATGAATATTTCAAATTTATATTTCGAAATAAAAATATATATATGTATATATTTTACAAGGTAATAAGATATAATAATAACATAAGTTATAAAATGTTTTGATTTAAAATAATATATTTTGGTAAACAACGAGACATTGGTTTATAGAAGCAAATGACCACAACACTCAAATGTAAGGGTTATACTCTGGGTAATATAGTCTATCGATGATTATGTCTAATTATTGATAAAGGTACGTGTCGCGAAACGTGAAGTACAAGTTTTCTAAGAGTACGAAATAACGATCGAAAAACTGGAACCGGGACATTAGTCGAGCGTCAACGTACAATTTATAGGAACTAAATTTACAAATCAACTATGCTCATAAATATAATATATATATATATATATATATATATATATATATATATATATATATATATATATATATTAAAAACGAGTGTCGGCAAGACTTTTGAAGCAAAGTGAGCTGGCCTGAGAGCTCATGCGATCGCATGGCTCTAAGGCACAACCCCCATGCGATCGCATGGGGGGTTGGTGGCAGCCACACCCCTTTAAATTGCTCGATTTCAGTTTCGTGTAGTTCACAATTCATATATCTATCTCTCTGCTCTCTATTTATATATTTAAATTATTATTATTTTTTTTATTAAGATTAATATTATTATTAATCTTGTGTTAGGAGTATTATTATTAGTAGTATTATACATAAAATATTACGACGTGATGCTGTCCAAGTGGTTTCAAAAATTGTTTTTCGAGCGGGATAGAGTGAAGGAAATTATGGGTTATGGGTATTGTTCGAAGGGTATGCTCGTGAGTCAAACCTAGTGTTTATCATCTCTGTTGCGTCTACGTACTTTCCTACAATATTGAATCATAATATTGATATGTGAGTACTCATATCCTATCCTTTATATATCAATAGTGTATCCCTAACTAGTGCTCGAGTATATATGATTATGCATGTCGTTGGAAAGCTGACGAAAAATCAAAAACTTTTCATTTAGGAATCGTGTGGTTTCGATGAACGGGTTCAAAGATATAATCAACTGAATTATTATAAATTTTAGTATTTTATTCTTAAAATGATTATTATTATTATTGTCGTTATAATTATTATCTAATAATTATTATTGTTATCATTATTATTATAATTATTGTTATCAATATAAATATTATCATTAAAAATCATTATTGTTATTATTAATACTATCGTGATTATAATTAAGTTATTATTATTATTATTATTATTATTATTATTATTATTATTATTATTATTATTATTATTATTATTATTATTATTATTATTATTATTATTCTTATTATTATTATTATTATCACTATAGTAATTATTAGTATTATCAATAGTATTATAATTATTATTATTTTTAGTATCATTATCATTAAACCTAATATTTGTATCATCTAATTATTATGATTAATATTATTACCATTATTATGAATGCGTTATAAACGAGGACTAAAAGCTATTAAACAAATCGATTAGAAAATAATGAGTATATGTAACATGATGAAATTAAAATATTGAAAGATATTGATGTAGATAAAAATATCGTTTTCATTATTTTATCATTATTATTATTAAAAGTATCATTAATATTAAAACTATCATTTTTATTAAAAGTATCATTTTAATAAGAATATTATTCTTAGTATAAAATATCATTATTATTATCATTTTAGTATTATTATTATTAAAAATTATCATTTTGAATTGAATTATTATTTTTATAAATATTATTATTATTATAGTTAATATTAAAAAGTATCGTAATTATTAAGATTATCATGATTAGAATTATCATTTTATCATAATTAATATTATCATTAGTAAATATAAATATTGTTATTATTATTAGTCGAATAATAATTATTATTATTACAAAATAATACAACTTTTACTTATTATTATTATTATCAATATTATTTTATCAAATAAATATGTGATACAAATATATTTTTACCACACGTAATATAATTACATTAATATTACATACTACAATATTTTTATAATTTTAAGTGAATTTATAAAATTATATTACTTAAGATATAAAAAAGTATATTCTTATCATATATAAATTTTTAATATAAATTTTAATATAATTTTAATTTATTAATAAAAGATTTACTCTAATAAAATCTGTTAAATATATTTAAATATATATAAAACAACTATTTAAGTTTCATATTAAACATGTATAGATCTTGCAAATCATTTTGGGTTAAATTGACTTTTGTTGACTTTTGCATATCGATCTCGAGCATTAGGATTGTGATACACTATGACTTGACCTAAATTGTTAGACAGATATTGACTAACATATAAATATATATACTTAATTTAGGTTCGTGAATCCGAGGCCAACCCTGCACTCGTTCAGTTCCATCATTTGCATTAATGCTACGAAATACAATATTGTGAGTTTCATTTGATTCCCTTTTACTCTTTATATTTTTGGGACTGAGAATACATGCGCTGTTTTTACAACTATTTTATTAAATGCCTTTGAAATCTATATTTTTGGACTAAGAATACATGAGCTGCTTTTATAAATGTTTTACGAAATAGACACAAGTACTCAAAACTACATTCTATGATATAATTATTTGGATTCAGTGGTTCGATTTCGATAAAGATTGCATTAGCTACCATCGGTGAGATTGTTTTGCATTTTTGAATATGCTACCGTTGGTGAGATTGTTTTGCATCTTGATAAATGGTTCGATTTCTATAAAGATTGCATTAGCTACCATCGGTGAGATTGTTCTGCATTGCACGTTGCATTAGCTACCGTTGGGGAGATTGTTTTGCATCTTGGTTGCATTAGCTACCATCGGTGAGATTGTTTTGCATTGCACGTTGCATTAGCTACCGTTGGTGAGATTGTTTTGCACTATCCGTATTCCCATCAGGTGTTCTTCATATGAATGATTTTTAGCCGTGAGCAGACCGACATAATATTTAAAAATGAAATCTTGTGGTCTATTAAAATTTATGAAATGATTATTTATGATAAACCAATGAACTCACCAACCTTTTGGTTGACACTTTTAAGCATGTTTATTCTCAGGTATTAAAGAAGTGTTTCGCTGTGCATTTGCTCATTTTAAAGATATTACTTGGAGTCATTCATGACATATTTCAAAAGACGTTGCATTCGAGTCGTTGAGTTCAACTAGATTATTATTAAGTCATTGATAGTTTGATATATTATGAAATGGTATGCATGCCTGATAACTTTCGATGTAATGAAGTTTGTCTTTTAAAATGAATTCAATATTTGTAAAATGTATCATTTAGAGGTCAAATACCTCGCAATGTAATCATATATTATTGTATTCGTCCTTATGGATTAGGACGGGTCATCTCATGTGGTATCAGAGCAGTGGTCTTAGCGAACCAGGTCTTGCATTAGTGTGTCTAACTGATAGATATTAAGATGCATTAATGAGTCTGGACTTCGACCGTGTCTGCATATCAAAAGTTTTGCTTATCATTTTTGTCGGAAATTACCTGCTTATCATTCTTAATCTAGACACGTTTTACTACGTTGAGTGCATGAATATTGTATAGACAAAATTCATATCTTAGCATATCTGCTAATTCATATCTTATTGTATCTGTTACTGTAAACTTTGCCAGACATATTCCGTAAATTCCTCCGTAATCTACGAAATCTTTTGTTCTATATATATAGATATTCTATGTAATTAGAATACCATCTGATAGTCGAAAATCATTTCATATCAAAAAATCCTTTATTCAATCGTACGAAATGGAATTCGCCACTAGTTCAAGTCCCTCGGATTCCGATATGGAGTTTCACTCGAGCTCCGAAAGCAGTGTGACCGGAATGGATCAACTAATTAGCCATCATCTATTCTGGATGAATTGGGGATGGGTTCGTAGTCTACTAAATCATTGGAGACAAGAAGAAGGTGATCCCTTCCATCCACCACATTTCCCTCTTGGCGAAGAACCTGAAGCACTTACCGGTGAACCTGTTTTCAATACCATTTTCTCTTCCATCTCCAGAGTATCTCGTCATGATTATATACTATCCCAAATTCTAGATCTTATTCACCCACTCGTTCGAACCACCGATCATCTCGGTGTAATAGAAGAAGTTAACAAACTTCATGCTAGAGTGGTGTCTTTAGAGAATATGATGCACAACTTGCAAGCATCACAAGCACCACAAGCACCACCAACATCAATACCATTACCGGCATCAACAGTACCACCATCAGCAACAACAACAGTACCATTACCACCACCAACAACAACATCCGCATCCCACACCTCAACATCACAACTTGCACCTTGAGCATCAACGTCATACGCCCTATAGATACCAAGGAATACCAACAACAATAAATGATGAAGTATTGATTCATAACTTCATTGGAGAAACATTCTGCGGCGATTATGTAATCTCCAAAATCTTAAAGATTATTTATTCAAACAGTAAATCAGATGAGTGGATCGAAATGATAGAAGGAAGAGTAGAAACCCTGACCGGAATGGTGTACGATTTACAAGCTAGACTTGTTATACCAACAACATAAACAATACCTTCAACATCGTCAGCACCAGCAGTATCTATCACACCACAAGCTCCGCTAGATCCATAACCACTGCAAACGTCATCACAAATCAATGACGAGTATTTTGTATCAACGAGTTATGAAGTATTAACTCATTCCCACTGAAGAAATTATATGTATATATATATATATATGAATTTTGAAATTAATATTTTCGTACTAAACTATTATGTATGAATTGAAAAAGGGTAGATACTAATCGGTTAAATTCATATTACTAATATGCTATAATCCTTCGATTAATGACTTAACAATAGTTAACCACAATCTCTGTTTTAACTCAATGAAGTCCGTTTCATAGTAAAGTGTATTATTCAATATATTTGATTTTACACTTTCGATATACTCGAAACTTTCTAAGAAACATCATTCGTACCTTGAGAGATTAGCAAGAGTTCTATGAGCATCAACATGATTTACTTAGGAAATATCAATAAGAATAAATAATGAAATATTGATCACAATAGTGAAATACTCTGTGAAGATTATGTAATCTCTAATGATAGAGATTATTCATTTCTAGCTCCAGCCGAAAATCAAATGAGTTTAACTTAATAATTAACTCATTAAATCTGAATTACATCCGAAGAAAATATAAATATATTTTCATAAAGACTGTGATAAAATTCTTTTGTACAAAATATTATTTGTGAAACTTTTTTTTAACGGGTAGGTAATACCCGGAAAATATATAAATTCACTATTAATATGTTATATTCTTCGATTCTGATTCAGCAATCATCGACTATACTCAATACTTTCATCACAATATAGATTCTTCCATAGAAATCAAAACAATCATATTCATTTAAACCCAATTACATATTTTAATTTTATTCAATTCGATATATAACCGATATCATTACTCTTAAATCTCTACATCTTTCAAAGCTATACTTTGACTTCAAAATTGTGCTAGAACATTACTTCTACCCATAAAAATATTCGTATCATTCAAAATTCTAGAACATCATATGTATATTAACGATTACAATCTTTGTTCAAACCCTTCGAAATTCCTGAAGTCACTTCAAATAATGAACAATCAAGATGATGATTCAACCACATATTACCCATAGTCTTGCACCTGAAAAACTCTCGAAAATAGAGTCATAGTTTAACACGTATCTGTGTCATACCCTTTGGCATTTATTAGCAAAAATAACTTTGCAATTCCCTTCAAAAATAGCAAATTTTTTCACACCTCCAGCAAAATCAATTTCGACTTTTCATATGGATTAGCCTTATTATAACCTTAAAATATACGTTGCCCTTTCGCCATTGTTACCGGGGAACCGTTTATGTTCCACCACATTAGCAATAAACTTACCAACAACTTCACTGATCTTTGACTTTCTGAAAAACCATTATATTTATCGAAACTCCATCATTTACTCATCCACATCTTGTAACAAGAATTGTCATGCCAATTACTGGGAATCAACAATCAGTATTTTGAAATCTTGTAGCATGTCTACGCCAACAGTTATATGTATACATATAACATCTATCTCCTAGACTTACGTACTTCGAATGTGAAGTTTCTGAAAAACACCCTAAACTGCGAATTAGTTCTCCGAATTCTGAAAAAATGCTGATGAAGCAGCAAAAACTGTAAACAACCGAAACGTGAAGTACAAGTTTTCTAAGAGTACAAAATAACGATCGAAAAACTGGAACCGGGACATTAGTCGAGCGTCAACGTACAATTTAGTGGAACTAAATTTACAAATCAACTATGCTCATAAATATAATATAATATCTATATCTATATATATATATATATATATATATATATATATATATATATATATATATATATATATATATATATATATATATATATATATATATATAAAATTAAAAACGAGTGTCGGCAAGTCTTTTGAAGCAAAGTGAGATGGCCTGAGAGCTCATGCGATCGCATGGGGGGTTGGTGGCAGCCACACCCCTTTAAATTGCTCGATTTCAGTTTCGTGTAGTTCACAATTCATATATCTATCTCCCTGCTCTCCATTTATATATTTAAATTATTATTATTATTTTTATTAAGATTAATATTATTATTAATCTTGTGTTAGGAGTATTATTATTAGTAGTATTATACATAAAATATTACGACGGGATGCTGTCCAAGTGGTTTTAAAAATTGTTTTTTGAGCTGGATAGAGCTAAGAAAATTATGGATTATAGCTATGGAGGTTATGGGTATTGTTCGAAGGGTATGCTCGTGAGTCAAACCTAGTGTTTATCATCTCTATTGCATCTACGTACTTTTCTACAATATTGAATCATAATATTGATATGTGAGCACTCATATCCTATTCTTTATATATCAATAGTGTATCCCTAACTAGTGCTTGAGTATATATGATTATGCATGTCGTTGGAAAGCTGACGAAAAATCAATAACTTTTCATTTAGGAATCGTGTGGTTTCGATGAACGGGTTAAAAGATATAATCAACTGAATTATTATAAATTTTATTATTTTTATTGTTAAAATTATTATTATTATTATCGCCTTTATAATTATTATCTAATAATTATTATTGTTATCATTATTATTATCATTATCGTTATCAATATAAATATTATCATTAAAAATCGTTATTATTATTATTAATACTATCGTAATTATAATTAAGTTATTATTATTATTATTATTATTATTATTATTATTTCTATTATTATTATTATTATTATTATTATTTTTAAATTTTTTTTTATTATTATTATTATTATTATTATTATTATTATTATTATTATTATTATTATTACTATAGTAATTATTAGTATTATCATAATTATTATTTTTAGTATCATTATCATTAAAACTAATATTTATATCATCTAATTATTATGATTAATATTATTACCATTATTATGAATGTTTTATAAACGAGGACTAAAAGCTATTAAACAAATTGATTAGAAAATAATGAGTATATGTATCATGATGAAATTAAAATATTGAAGGATATTGATGTAGATAAAAATATCGTTTTCATTATTTTATCATTATTATTATTAAAAGTATAATTAATATTAAAACTATCATTTTTATTAAAATTATCATTTTAATAAGAATATTATTGTTAGTATAAAATATCATTATTATTATCATTTTAGTATTATTATTATTATTATTAAAAATTATCATTTTGAATTGTATTATTATTTTTATAAATATTATTATTATTACAGTTTATATTAAAAATTATCGTTATTATTAAGATTATCATGATTAGAATTATCATTTTATCATAATTAATATTATCATTAGTAAATATAAATATTGTTATTATTATAAGTCGAATAATAATAATTATTATTATTACAAAATAATACAACTTTTACTTATTATTATTATCAATATTATTTTATCAAATAAATATGTGATACAAAGATATTTTACCACACGTAATATAATTACATTAATATTACATACTATAATATTTTTATAATTTTAAGTAAATTTATTAAATTATATTACTTAAGATATAAAAAAGTATATTCTTATCATATATAAATTTTTAATATAAATTTTTATTTATTAATAAAAGATTTACTCTAATAAAATCTGATAAATGTATTTAAATATATATAAAAAGACTATTTAAGTTTCATATTAAACATGTATATATCTTGTAAATCATATTGGGTCAAATTGACTTTTGTTGACTTTTACATTTCGATCTCGAGCATTAGGATTGTGATACACTATGACTTAACCTAAATTGTTAGACAGATATTGACCAACATATAAATATATATACTTAATTTAGGTTCGTGAATCTGAGGCTAACCCTGGACTTGCTCAGTGTCGTCATTTGCATTAATGCTACGAAATACAGTATTGTGAGTTTCATTTGATTCCCTTTTACTCTTTATATTTTTGGGACTGAGAATACATGTGCTGTTTTTACAACTGTTTTATTAAATGCTTTTGAAATCTATATTTTGGAACTATGAATACATGAGCTGCTTTTATAAATGTTTGACGAAATAGACACAAGTACTCAAAACTACATTCTATGATAGAATTATTTTGATTCAGTGGTTCGATTTCTATAAAGATTGCATTAGCTACCATCGGTGAGATTGTTTTGCATTTTTGCATTAGCTACCGTTGGTTAGATTGTTTTGCATCTTGATAAATGGTTCGATTTCTATAAAGATTGCATTAGGTACCATCGGTGAGATTGTTTTGCATTTCACGTTGCATTAGCTACTGTTGGTGAGATTGTTTTGCATCTTGGTTGCATTAGCTACCATCGGTGAGATTGTTTTGCATTGCACGTTGCATTAGCTACAGTTGGTGAGATTTGTTTTGCATTGTTCGTATTCCCATTAGGTGTTCTTCATATGAATGATTTTTAGCCGTGAGCAGACCGTCATAATTTTTAAAAATGAAATCTTGTGGTCCATTGAAATTTATGAAATGATTATTTATGATAAACCAATGAACTCACCAACCTTTTAGTTGACACTTTTAAGCATGTTTATTCTCAGGTATTAAAGAAGTCTTCCGCTGTGCATTTGCTCATTTTAAAGATATTACTTGTAGTTATTCATGACATATTTCAAAAGACGTTGCATTCGAGTCGTTGAGTTCAACAAGATTATTATTAAGTCATTGATAGTTTGATATATTATGAAATGGTATGCATGCCTGATAACTTTCGATGTAATGAAAGTTTGTCTTTTAAAAACAAATGCAATGTTTGTAAAATGTATCATTTAGAGGACAAATACCTCGCAATGTAATCATATGTTATTGTATTCATCCTTATGCATTAGGACGGGTCGTCTCAACCACGGTCATTGTTGTTATGCATGTTATTGAACTCTCTGAGTAACTAGGCTCTTTTTTTTTCTGTGATACGCTCATCGACAAGTCTCCTGATTTATGCTGCTGTGGACTCCTTGTGAGGCATGATCTTCAAAACAGAATAATACACCAGATCATTTTCAAAAACAATGCTATATATAAAAATATACTATAAACGAGTAGTGAAGACTAGTAGATAGTAATAATACGTAGAGATTCCTTAGTAGTGAGAAGTAGTGTTAAGTGGTACTAGTAGTAGTAAGTAGTAACAGTAGTGACAGTAGTGACACTAGTGATAGTAACGATAGTAGTGACACTAGTGTTATGTATTGATAGTAGTGGTAATAGTATTGAGTAGTGACAACAGTGATAATCATAGTAGTGTTCTTACAACACATGTAATTATCTATCACATAACATCCAATAATATAAATACCACACAAATCATAGATATATATAAGACAACACCACACAATATAAAGCTAAATAGTCATTCATAAATGATAAGTAATCCACCATATCTAAAAATAATCCAGAGTAAAATCCAACCAAAATAAACGTTGAGTACTAATAGCCCGGTTAAAACCACCCGGTAAGTCTTATGCAAAAATAGTGGAAAGAATGACGAAGAAATGAGAAGAAGAAAGTCCAAAGTCAAATGACTCCTTCACTTCTTCCTCTGCCTAGTGTGAAAAGTTGGTCCATCACCCTTAGTCTTGGCTAGAGCCGCCTCTAGCTCAGATATCCTTGCAGCCTGTGTTTCATTCAATTTTTCTTGCGCGAAAAATCTATCCTCAATCTTGTACAGGTATATTTTCGTAGACTTCACCGTCGCCTGCAATCCCTCGATCACTTCGGGATGCGAGGTAACTCTCATGATATCACTGAGGGCATCCACACGATCTCGTATAAACCGGTTCCGATTAGTATGGATTAGATCCATGGCAAGAATGTTAACAGGATGGTTAGGCATTTTAGAAGGTGCATGGTTATTAGGTGTCGGAGCAGGTGCATGTGCCACACTTGAGTTGTTTGAACTTCCTAATGAATTTGACAACTATCTCAGCAGTACAATAACAGATAGAAAAAAAAGATTAGTTAGATACAAAGTATAATGAATAAGTAATCATGTAGTGACTAAGTTCATGTCGTAGTCTGTCTAGACTCGCTAAAGTGTTCTAATGACTCGATCAGACACACTAATGCAAATCCTAGTTCCCTATGAACCGTTAGCCCTGATACTAACTATAACACCCCGCCAAATTCCCATCTAACGGCGTGTTAATCATAGATCCCACGGTAACAGTCACGCCCTCTAAATGAGACGTTTCAAAAGTATTCACATTTAATATTATTGAAAGTAGTTGACTTTAAAACATAAGTCAATAACCAATAAGAAATACTATTGTGATCGTAACCATAAGCCAACAGTATTTAACAAGTGTAAAAGTTTAAATGCGAATATAATCAATGTCTTTAATAAATCATGCTGACTCCACGGCCAGACCATACATCAAGCAAACTGCGAAAGCTAGTACCTCTTATGGACCTGAGAACAAACATGCAAAAATAGGTCAACAATAATGTTGGTGAATCTACAGGTTTAAGTAATGTAAAACGTTATCCGAAAAACAGTATTCAGAAAAATAGTTCGTTTGCATTTGACCACGAGATTTAAGTATGCACAACCCAAATGTTGCAAAATGTACATACATCCATGAGCACTTGAATACTAGCATAAAGACCTGTGTATGGTTTACAACTACACTTATCCTTTACCCCGTATATCATATACACTTGTTCGAGTGTACTTATAGTTCAAAGTAAATGCACCACATTTATAGTAGGGAGATGTTTGTCTAACCTAACGGATCTGTCCATCTAAATTGTGCTTACCCGAAGGTAATTAAAGTATTCAAGTTAGGGGCTTTGTGAACAATAACTCAACATGTATAATAGTAGTCGTGTCAAAAGTAATAGGATTTGTAATAACATAAATGTAACCAGCGTGTATTCTCATCCCAGATAATATGTAAGAAGTAGGATTGTAGACTCACCTTTGAAAAGCTCGGTATTAAAAGTAAGCAATAAGTAGCTTGTACGACTTATGGTCGAGTAATGCAACCTAGATATTCGTGCTTGGGTTGGTCAATAGTTGTATCTTATACTATAATTATTTCATAGAGTAATTTGTCCTATTGTTCAGACTGACGCGTTTAAATGTAAAATTCAACACTTAGTCAACTAGTTAATGCAAGTCAACAAAAGTCAACCAAAGTCAAATGAAAGTCAAACTTAGTCAAAGCGATCAAGAAAAGTCAACACATCAGTAGGTTCATGTCCAAGTTGGTCAAATAGTCAAACTTGGTTCATATCATTCATTTCAGTTTCAGTTTCAAGTTTTTCCGATTTCTGAATTCGTTGTCATACCTCATGTTAAGTAGTGTACAACTAAGACACGTATGAGCATATAACAATCACGCTTAACTACGACACGTTAATGATCAGTATGTAATTGACATTCATTCACAAGTTCAAAGTTATGTCCCTAAGCACGAAGCACATACTCGCATTCACAATACACATTGCACAAAATCAGTTTTAATCTGTACATCAGTTTTATATTGGGCATAACCGGAGCTAGAAGCATTCAAATCAAGCAAGGTCAGTGGTTAAATTTCAAGGACAAGTTAAAATAACACATATCCAAAGATGAGGTGATTTGGTATAGCCAATTGGTACAATTTATTACGACATGTCGGGCGTTCTATTTCAGTCCAATTCAATAGTTATCAAATCTTTGGCCTTATTGTGCATAATGTATCAGGTTACAAGGTTTTACATAAACAGGAATTTTGTTCCATAACATATAAAGTGTAATTATCCAGAAGTTCAAGTCTTCAAACTATCCACAACTCAACTTATAGAGCTAAAGGTGCATACTTAGCAGATTCAGAGAGAATACAGGTAGTCGTTTTCGTACGCACATTATGCAAGCTATTCAAGTCCAATCATCACAAGGACTAGATGAAAAGTAATCTACAACATACGAATTTTACAGAAATGCAAAGACTTGGTTTAAGAACTGATGTGCGCAGAGGTGTATACGAAATAGTTATATTTTTGGTGCGCAATACTATTAAATACGATACAATTTTACACAAGTTATTTATTTATTTATAGGGTGGATATACCTAAACCTTGCTACAACACTTATAGGCATTGTACCTAATCGTACAATAGTGTAGTTTTTAGTAAGTCCGGTTCGTCCACAGGGAACTAGCCAAGTTTAACGCTATATTTTTAACCTATAATTGTAAAAATATATATATATATATATATATATATATATATATATATATATATATATATATATATATATATATATATATAAGTAAGTAGTATTATTATTATTATTATAAAAAGGGGGTTTTTACCGTTTAATGACCGGTTTGTCGATTTTATTTCTTAAGTCGCAGTTAAAACCTAATGTAAAATATTAAAAATAAATATAACTTAATTTAAAGTGTAAAGTAAATAACGATAAATAAAATGCGATAAATTAAAGTGCGAAAAATAAAATGACGGTAAATAAAATTGCGATAATTAAAAAGTGCGATAAATAAAAATGCAATAAATAAAATGACAGTAAATAAAAGTGCGATGAAATATGAAATAAAGGAATTATGCTTATTTAAACTTTCGTAATCATGGTGTTTGACGTGTTGATTTTAATTTATTACCATGGGTTAATTGTCCTTTGTCCTGGATTATTCAATATGTCCATATGGTTTTTGTCCATAACAGTCCATCAGTCATAAATATAAAGTGCGAGTGTCCTTGTATGTAATCCACCCCTGTTTTAATGAGTCCATTGACTATTAATCCATTCCCGTATCCGGTCAAATGAACGATTATTATCGTGTCCGATCGAGTGTATGTGGTTATTTATAATTAAGTCCACTTGTAAATATTTATATTAAATTAACGAACTATCATTCAGTTAAACAAATATAAAGCCCATTAATAGTCCATAGTCCACTTTCTACAAGTGTCGATCTTTTGTCCAAACCCCAATTATGGTACAAAGCCCAATTACCTCATCTTTAATATTTAGTCCAACATCATGATCACTTCGATTTAAATAAGCATAATAATAACTTAGCTATGAGACATTAATTTAAAAAGGTTGAACATAACTTACAATGATTAATAATAGCGTAGCGTTACACGGACAGAATTTTGACTTACACACTTACAACATTCGCTAACATAACCCTATTATTATTAATCTTAAATTAAAATTAAAATTATAAATTTATATATATATATATATATATATATATATATATATATATATATATATATATATATATCGTGAGATAGAAATTGAAAAAGGAGAGCTGAAATCGATCAGAATGCGCAGCCTTTTATAGGCCCACGTTTTACTATAGAGCTCCACGAGTGCTGAGCTTTTATGCTTTACACCTCCGCGAGTACGGAGGTCTGGAATCCAGCTCATAGATGAAATCAAAACGTGGGCTGCGTATAATTATAATATATAATAATATATATAATTAATTATATATTATATTATATTCTTGTGCATAATTGACTTGTAATTTTTGGTCCATTGCGTCGCGCGCTGAAAGTTGGTTCATGTTTCGGTTCCGGATTTTCGAACGCCTTTTCGTACAATTTAATATCTTGTACTTTATGTTTCACGGCTTGTACTCTTGTAATTTTTAGACGTTTCTCATCAATAATTTGAATCACTTGGATTGTACTTTGTACTTTTTAGCTTTTTGGTCATTTGCGTCTTCAATTCGTCGAATCTGTCTTTTGTCTTCACCTTTAATTATTTAAACGAATATCACTTGTAAATAGAACAATTGCAACTAAAAGCTTGTCTTTCTTGAGGGATAATGCTATGAAATATATGTTCGTTTTTAGCATTATCAAATATTCCCACACTTGAGCGTTGCTTGTCCTCAAGCAATATAGAACTTGACTATAACTTTACTAGAATCACTTCTTTATTCTTCACACTTTGTACATCAGTGATTTTAATACGGAGGTATGAACAATGGTAGTAACGATGTGGTTTACAGTCCCACATGACTATAAAAATTTAGATCTTTTAAGGAAATTGAATCTTTATGAAAACATTTGATCTTTTTGAAAATTCAATCTAGCTTTTACCCTAGATAAGTTTTCCGGAATAACCCTTCACCGGTGTTTGCAAATTATTTTTGTGGATTTTGTGGGTTTCAGATTTGATAATTTTAGCTCAAAACTTATGGTTTTGTGTCACCCACTTGCTAACCTTGTATTGGGAAAGCAACACGTCTTGTATACTTGCTCCGTATATTACCTTTCGGTAAACTACCGTCCGGTTGTAAAAGAAAGCATTGAGCAAGAAACTATTAAGGCAATGTCCTGTGACATGCTTTTGATTATGGTCTATATCGGGTCGGATGCTATTACTATCCTTTGTAGGAGCAATAGTAAAGATCACCCTATAGTTTTTCGGTCTGGCACAAGGTCCTGTCTTCGACCATGCTATGCAACCACCGTTCTTATGGTTGACAGCCGATTTGGTTCAGGTGACCTAATGAATTCCAGGTGAATTCCTAGGATTTTACGTTCAATGGTAATGAACGCATTGAAAATGGGTTTTCAGAAAACAAATCAGTTTTAATTTGATCAAAATATTTTCTCGTTCAAGCTCGAGTTTAGATATCATCGAATTCTATGAGTTCGTAATTCTCAATCTTTAAGGTCAATCTCAAGGATTGAGTAATATCAGGCTTACAAGCTGATTTTTAATTTTTAAGGAGATTATCCTTTCTGGAGATCTGATTTATTAGTCTTATAAGCTAATTTGCACGGTGCCTCCCCTTTATACGAGACAGATCCTCTCATGGTTAGGATAAGTCTGACCACTTGGCGACCCTGTTTGATGCTGAGGTCCGTGGATTTCCAGCTGATTTTCGAGAAAACTTTTCAAGGTTTTTCGTAGACTCTACAACTGGTCTGGACGACAACTTTCTAACCTAAATCAAAAAGCGCGTGTCTTTTTTTTTTCTCGAAAGACTTTACTTCCTTTTAAATCAAGTGGCACATTTTTTTCAAATATATTATAAGAAATCGGGTAAAACTGATAAAATTGTCCAAAATAAAAGTATCTTCAATTATTTGTACAAAAATATGTGATATATGTTCTAAATAACTTGGTTAATTTTTTCCACACTTGGCTTTTATTTTCCTTTCTTTTCTTTTTATTTTCCTATATTCCATTTTAAATGAATTCAAGCGTTCTGAGTTGTTTCTCAATTTATGTCCTTTTCGAGGTAATAATAATTTCGGTGTTAACACCTAGTTCTATCGTTCATAAATATGTATAAACATAATTTTGAGTTCATTTAGTTGAAAATTTTGAAAATTTTTACTAGAATTGGGTAGTCAGTATATAAGACTAGGGCTGTTATTTATTATCAGAGAGCACTAGATTCTAATACAACTACTGCGTTACTAGTATTTTTAATGGTAACCAAGTGTATAAGTCAAATTTTTTTTTTTTAAAAAAATTCGAAAGAATTTAACCCCTTCCCACACTTAAGATCTTGCAATGCCCTCATTTGCAAGAAATCAGTACAATTTAAATTATTGAGGGTGATTAGCGTAGAAAAATGATTAAATTTTACCAAAGTTTCCAAACATATTGGCGTTTGTGTTGAATGATAAATGGTGCACATTATTTGTTCATTCCTGCAGTTGTTATTTCACATATATTTAGCATCTTGTCATCAAAATTAGTTGGTTTTGCTGAACTTAATGTCAGTCTTTGAAAATGCGTTATTTTACCCTGTTTTGTATATGAGATAAACCACAAACATATATATACATATTTTTGAAGTTGGGTATATCACCCCACATTCAAAAATTATTAAAAATCTAATAATAAAAGTTAGAAATTTATAAAAACTATTATAGTATCAAAAGAAATATTAAAAGTATAAAATTACAAGTTACCAAATAAATAAAAATAGGCATAAAAGAAAATTAGGGTTGATGAGAATGGTGCTAGTAGGGATCCCATTCATAGCCGTATGTGCTGTAGAATTCTTGAGCTGGGTCATATGTAGGGTACGGTGGTCGGGTCTGTATAGTCCAGGGAGGAAATACGGGCATTGGAGTAGGAATGTAGTTTATATTTATGTGTGCACAATGACTTATGATTTAGTTTTGATGATACTGCCAATCTTGAAATACTCGTTGTCTAGCCATTTCATACTCATGTTGAGCCATAAAAATTTGCATTTCTGTCATCTGATTCCCCCCTCCCGCATTACCTTGCTGCTCATCTCTTTCGACCTGTGGATGCTGGCCATCATATGGTGCTGCAGCGTTATGTCGTTTCTTTAAAACCTTAGCACCATGATATACTTTCAAACCAATTGTATCACGGGGTTCTGGTGCTGCAATTATTAATCCCCCCTGACTTCTATCGACACCGAGATACTCAGCAATTAATGTAACAAAGATACCACCTCCTATTATACCATTAGGCCGTATACTCCTAACCATAGCCAATAAATAATTACCCACACAATAAGGTATACTAACAGCGCTCTGTGGGTCTCGAATACACATGAGATAAAATAAATCATTCTCATTTACTTTCTCTTTGTCCTTACCTCGCTGTGTAATCGAGTTTGCTAAGAACCTATGGATTACTCTTAGCTCAGCTCTATCAATATCAGTATAAGAGTTATTCCCCCCACGAAATCGGTTATGCCTAGTCATTCTACTCCATATTCCATTCATATCAAAATTTTCATCAACCCTCCTACCATTAACTATCAACCTTTGACAATCAGTAGATGCTAGTTCCTCAGGCGTATATATACACAAAGCCTGAGCCATGACTAGTAGAGACATATGGCGCATCACACCTCCTAATAAAAATCTAATAAAACTATAATCGCTTAAGGTAGCTACCCGATCATTTATTTCAACACTACATAATAATTCCACACACCATTCTCTATATACACGCCTACGTATATTAAACAAACGTTCAAAATCATTAAAAGTAGAATTACCATACCTTTGTGTAAGTAATTCTCTGATTGGACCGGCCAATCCCACTGTTTCTAACGGTTCCCAATCTATTACTCTAGGTACTTCAACAACATTAGACTGAAGGGTGTGCAAGTTCCTTTGATATTTTGGATAATCTATCCAATGTCGGCTAAATCTTAAATTAGGATGTAAATCTGCCAATTCTATATTTGAATATGAAATGAATTGATGCGGTAGATTTTGTCTATATTGGTCGTTAATCTCATGTTCTTCTGCATTCTCAGGAGGAGCATTGTGAGCCTGAGATGCGGATGAAGATTCACCCCTTTCTGTCTGCAAAACATATTAAACACAATTTTTGTGCATCCAAATATGCATTAGTGTTAGCAAAATCATAAATCAAAACAATCATAAAGACATGTTTAATCCATTTTAAACTTTATATGCATTTTCACAATATTCACAATTCTACACTTTTACAAATAAACATATATGAAAATGTATACAATGTTCTTTGACTTTTATCTCAAATAACATGTCAAAATAATCATTACTAGCAATTAAACAAGTTCCAAATAGCATTCATATTAATTAAATCGAGTTCATGCATTTTTTACTCAAAAAGTCTACTTTAATACTTAAAAATCATGTTTAGGATCAAAGTTTTGATCATTTAGCAACCTAAACATGTTACACTACTCAATTTAACAACAAAATTTGGCCATAACCCGTTTATATCAAAAAGCCCCAATTTTGCTCAAGAACACAAACCCTAGATTATTCAAAATTTGAAGTTTAAGGCTTCTAATCATGTTAAATAGCACCAATATAAGTTATACAAGCATAATACACAAACAATTTGAGCATAATTAAACTAGAAATCATTAAAATCCAATTAGGTATAAATTTATTCAAGAACACTAAAAATCCGAATTAAAGAGTGTTTAGATGTAGAAATTACCGATCTCCTTGAGAAACTTCTTGGTAGGATCCTTCTAAACATGATTTTAGCAAAAAATTTGATGTTTAACGGTGAAAAATCGCGATTTTTAGAGTGTTTTGTGTGTTTTTCACAGAATTTTATGTGTGTATTGTGTTGGGGACTGGTCTGTTCGACCAGTTAACCCCAACTGGATTTTGATACCTCCGCGAGTGCGGATGTGGGTCCCTATCAAGTACCGCCAGTGCGGTTTTTTTTTTTTTATAAAAAACCTTTAACTAATAAAACATAAATTAATACATTTTAAAAATTTGTTTCTTTTAAGAATGAGGGCGTTTCGGATCGGTGTCCTAGTCCGTCTCTCGACAAAATTTTAAAATTTCTCATTTTAAAGCGTTTGTTTTAAAAGCAAAGATTTTTGGGTTTTTTAAATGTTTTTGGCATACTTTAAATCAATAAGATTAAAAATAATGATAACAAAATTTCTCGTCCCGCCCTCGGGTAAATCAATTTCGGTTCAACGAACTAGTCTTCAACTTACGACGAATTTTAGATATCAAATTTTTAACTTAATGAAATAAAGTAAAATTTTGTTTTTTTAAATTCACACCAAACTTAAATTTAAAATGCATAAAATTAAAAATTCATATTAATATTATAAATAGTTTTATACGTTAATTTTACAAACTTATTTTTTTTAAATATTTAAAAACTTAAATACTAAAAATTTACAATAATAATTTATTATTTATATATTAATTTTAAAAACAAGGTAAAAATTCAAAATGAAAAATCTTTTTGGTCTTTTATCCCACTTTAATCAATCAAATATTATCAAAAATATACGCCCATCTTTTGGGTAAAGTAATTTCGGTTCCATAACCTAGTTTTACTCTTGACGAATTTCTAAAATATTTTGGATTGATTGATTAAAGATATTTATACCTTAAGAATAAACGGTAAATTTCGCAGTGATGTAATAAATTTTTGTATGATATCAATAATTTTGGTTTCGCATACCTAATTTTATTGAATACCAATTTAATACTTTATAGCGAACAATTCAGCGTTTATTATCAACGGGTTAAAAGCAATAAAAATAAAAATAAAAACTGTACACACTTACATGTGAGAAAGAATTCTTAGAGACCTGCTTTATCCGACTCATAGGAGAGTCGCGTGATTTGGTTTTCCATAGCTACATAAGCGTAACCTCAATTTTTCAATAACTTTTCTTCTAAACATATGAATGGTCATTCTCTGCATAGAGTAACAAATTCGGTATTTGAATATGTTTGATTGTTCAAACATTTACCTTCGTGTGACCATTTTCCACATTTATGACATCTTTCAAGGTGTCGTGCTCTTCTTTTTGTTGCGGATTTTGATTTTCCTTTAACAAAATGTGTCTTATGATGATCTTTCCTGAGTTCTTTCCTTACTTCGTCCATTTTTCCTCTTATGAATGATACCAATTCACTCGGGAAGATGTTATTATTACATTTAGTAATCATAGCGTGTAGTAGTAGACCATGGTTCAGATCAAAGGAATTCTTCATCTTGTAAAACCTAAAAAAAAAAATAAAAATTCAGAATGGAGGGAGAAGACTAGTTCTTTAGGGTCTGCTAGGGAAAGACCATACGGATTCCATTCTCAAGAACTACACGAAAACAGAATATCTAACTCTAACAGAAATATATATTACCATAAAAAGATTCAAACCTTCTCACACTTAGTCAGCTGTGGTGTCGAAATTGTAATTAACTTCATCTTCAACTTCCATTGGATTATCTATGTAATGTTTAACTCTGTCACCATTAACTTTAAATTCAATCCTATTTGAATTTATCAACTCTATTATTCCATATGGGAAAACTCTTTTGACTATGAATGGTCCAGACCATCTTGATTTCAATTTTTCTGGAAATAGCTTGAATCGTGAATTGAAAAGAAGAACTCTGTCTTCTTCTTTAAATTCTTTTGAACTTCTGATTCTTTTATCATGCCATTTCTTCGTTCTTTCTTTATAGATTAACGAATTTTCGTATGCTTCATGTCTCAATTCTTCTAATTCGTTTAGTTGACTTAACCGTAGACGTCTGGCTTCATGTAAATCAAGATTACATGTCTTCAAAGCCCAAAATGCTTTTTCGTAAATGAGTCTAAAAGGTGTGGTACCAATTGGAGTTTTGTAGGCTATTCTAAAAGCCCAGAGTGCCTCCTCCAATTTCATGGACCATTCCTTCAGATTTGATCCTATGGTTTTCTCTAGAATACGTTTTAATGCTCGGTTGGTATTTTAACTTGTCCACTTGTTTGTGGATGATAAGCGGTTGAAATTTTATGAGTTACTCCATATCTTTTGAGAACTTTCTCGAGTTGATTATTACAAAAATGAGTACCCCGATCACTTATTAAAGCTTTCGGTGTTCCGAACCTTGCAAAAAGATGTTTTAAGAAGTTGACTACAACTCGTGCATCGTTAGTTGGGAGAGCTTGTGCTTCCGCCCATTTAGATACATAATCAATGGCAATGAGAATGTAGAGATTATTATGAGATTTTGAAAATGGACCCATAAAGTCAATACCCCAAACGTTAAATACTTCACATACTTGAATGACATTTTGTGGCATTTCATCACGTTGACTTATTTTTCCGGCCCTTTGACATGCATCACAGGATTTTCAAAGAAGGTGTGCGTCTTTGAAAATTGTAGGCCAATAGAACCCAGCATCATAAACTTTTCTTGCTGTAAGTTGAGGCCCATAATGCCCTCCTGTTGGTCCTGTGTGACAATGGTTTAAGATTTGACTAGCTTCATCTCCGAATACGCATCGGCGTATTATTCCATCGGGACAACTTTTAAACAAATGTGGATCTTCCTAGAAATAGTGTTTTATATCACTAAAGAATTTATTTCGTTTTTGGTACGAAAACCCTTTTTCAAGGAATCCACATACTAAATAGTTTGCATAGTCTGCAAACCATGGAATTTCATTATAATCGATCTTCAAAAGATATTCATCAGGAAAGTTATCTTGTATAGCCGATTCATTTAGAACTTCTAATTCAGGATTTTCAAGACGAGAAAGATGATCAGCTGCGAGATTTTCTACTCCCATTTTATCTCGGATTTCAATATCGAATTCTTGAAAGAGTAAGATCCAACGTATTAATTGTGCTTTGGCATCTTGTTTTGAAAATAGGTATCTAAGAGCAGAATGGTCAATATAGACCACCGTTTTAGCTAGAACTAGATATGAACGAAATTTGTCAAAAGCAAAGACAATAGCAAGGAGTTCTTTTTCAGTAGTTGTGTAATTTGTTTGTGCTCCTTGTAACATCTTACTAGCGTAATAGATAGGTTGAAATCGTTTTTCAATCCTTTGTCCTAAAACGGCTCCCGTTGCAAAATCACTTGCATCGCACATAAGTTCAAATGGTAGATTCCAATTTGGAGTTATCATGATCGGCGCATTAGTGAGTTTTTCTTTAAGAATATTAAAAGATTTGATGCATTCATCCGAAAAGATGAATGGAGCATCCTTTTCTAGGAGTTTATTCATAGGAGTGGCAATTTTAGAAAAATCTTTTATGAAACGTCGGTAAAAACCGGCATGCCCTAAAAAACTCCTAACTCCTCTAACATTGGTGGGATGTGGAAGTTTAGCAATTACATCTACTTTATCTCTATCCACTTCTATTCCTTCCTTTGAAATTTTATGACCAAGAACGATGCCTTCTTTAACCATGAAATGGCATTTCTCCCAATTAAGTACTAGATTTGATTGCTCGCATCTAATAAGCATTCGTTCAAGATTAACTAGACATGATTCAAAAGTATCACCGAAGACTGAAAAGTCGTCCATGAAAACTTCCATGCATTCTTCTATCATGTCATGAAAAATCGCCATCATGCACCTTTGAAAGGTTGCAGGGGCATTGCAAAGTCCAAATGGCATGCGTTTGTATGCAAAAGTACCATAAGGGCATGTGAACGTGGTTTTCTCTTGGTCCTCGAGTGCGATTGGAATTTGAAAGTATCCGGAAAAACCAACAAGAAAACAATAGTAACTATTTCCGGCTAACCTTTCCACCATTTGATTAATGAAAGGTAAGGGAAAGTGATCTTTTCTGGTGGCGTCATTTAATTTTCTATAATCAATACAAACACTCCGTCCTGTTACAGTCGTAGTAGGAATAAGCTCATTTTTCTCATTTGTGATGACAGTCATGCCACCTTTCTTAGGTACGCATTGAACTGGGCTTACCCATGGACTATCAGAGATTGGATAAATTAAACCTGCATCTAGCAGTTTAATAATTTTTTTCTTAACAACATCTTGCATATTAGGATTTAGTCTTCGTTGGCGTTGCACATACGTTTTATGACCTTCTTCCATAATGATTTTATGTGTGCAATACGAAGGACTTATGCCTTTAATGTCATGAATCTTCCATGCACTAGCTGGTTTGTGAGCTTTTAGCACAGAAAGGAGTTGAGATTTTTCATTTTCAGTAAGAGAAGATGATATTATTACAGGCAATTCAGATTCACCATGTAAATAAGCATATTCCAAATGGGTTGGAAGTGGCTTTAACTCTAATGTCGGTGGATCTTCTATCGATGATATATATCGATATCTGTCTTCCTCTTATAGCATTTGAAGTTCTTCTATTGTTGGTTTGTATTCATTAGCCATGAGTGCGGCTAACATTTCAGCTTCATCAATTGGTTCAGTTCCTTCTCCTAAAGAACATTCTCCTGTTCCTTGTAATTCTGGAAATTCTTCTAACAATTCTGCATGTGAATCTATAGTTTGAATATAATAACATGTATCATCTGCAGATTGTGGTTATTGCATGGCTCTATCCACAGAAAAGGTAACACTCTCGTCCTCTATACTTAGGGTCAGTTTCTTACCGAAAACGTCTATTATTGCTTTAGCCGTGTTTAAGAATGGTCTTCCTAATATGAGAGGAACTCGAGAATCTTCTTCCATGTCCAGAATAACAAAATCTACTGGAAATACTAAAGTACCAACTTTAACTAGCATGTTCTCCATTATACCTATAGGATATTTTACTGATCGATCTGTTAGTTGTATACTTATTCGTGATGGTTTCAATTCTCCAAGGTCTAGTTTAGCGTATAGTGAATATGACATTAAATTTATACTAGCACCTAAGTCTGCCAATGCTTCTATTAAACTAAGACTACCCAGAAAATATGGAATTGTGAAACTTCATGGATCAGATAATTTTTTTGGTATCTTATTCAACAGCACTGCAGAACAATTAGCATTCATAGTAACAGCAGAGAGTTCTCCCATTTTCTTTCTATTTGTGATTAGATCTTTCAGAAATTTAGCATATCTTGGCATTCCTGAAATCACATCAATGAAAGGAAGATTTACATTTATTTGTTTAAACATATCCAAGAATTTGGATTGCTCGGCTTCAAGTCTTTCTTTTCTCATTTTACTCGGATAAGGAAGTGGTGGTTGGTATGGTTTAACATAAGACTTTGCCTTAACTGTGTTATCATCATTAACCTTTTCAACTACCGGTTCTGTTTCCTTTTCTTGCTCAGATTGTGGTTCTTGTGGAGTAGGAATAAAATTATCAGAAATTTCAGGTATTTCAGGTGGTTTAAGTGTAATACCACTTCTTGTGGTAATGGCTTTAGCTGTTTCATTCCGGGGGTTAGCATTTGTATCGCTAGGTAGACTTCCCGGTTTTCTTTCACCTATTAACCTTGCTAGGTTACTCACTTCTTGTTCCAGATTTTGAATAGAAGCTTGTTGATTTCTAAATGCTTGAGCATTTTGTTCATTGGTTTGTTTCTGAGATGTGAAAAATTGAGTTTGAGATTCAACTAGCTTCGACATCATATTTTCTAAATTTGACTTTTTATCATCGGTTTGTGGTAGTTTATTTTGAAAAATAGGTATTTGCTGATTGTAAGTATTATTGGATACTTGTTGATTGCTAGGACCTTGTTGGTTGTTGTATGGAACATTTCGGTTATAATTCTGATTTTGATTGTAGATTGGTCTTGGCGGTTGATAATTATTCTGAAAATTATTTCCAGGCCTTTAGTTTATGTATGAAACATTCTCTCTTTGTTTCATTGTTTTTTCAATACTGAGACAATCTTTTGTCAAATGTGGTCCTCCACACTGCTCACAACTAATTCGTATTGAGTGAATATCTTTAGTCATCTTTTCCATTCGTCTTTCGACAGCATCTATCTTTGCGAAAATGGAATCAAAGTCATGGCTAAAATCGGCTCTAGCCGCTTTAGATGATCTAACGATATCTTTTTCTTGATGCCACTCATGTGAGGGGGTAGCAGTGTTATCAATAATTTTGTAAGCTTCAGTTGCGGTTTTCTTCATAATGGAACCACCAGCTGCTATATCGATGTCTTTTCTTGTAGTGATGTCGCATCCTTGGTAGAATATTTGTACTATTTGATAAGTGTCTAAACCATGTTGCGGACATCCTCTCAACAACTTTCCAAATCTTATCCATGCCTCATATAGAGTTTCATTTAGCTTTTGCGTGAACGTAACAATTTCTCCTTGAAGTCTCACGGTTTTAGATGCTGGAAAGAATTGTTTAAGAAATTTTTCAACTAAAACATCCCATGTATCAATCGCCCCTTCAGGTAACGATTCTAACCAATCTTTGGCTTCTCCCTTTAAAGTCCAGGGAAATAACATGAGATATATCTGTTCATCCTCTACTTCTCTGATTTTTAATAAAGTACAGATCCTATTAAAGGTACGAAGATGTTCGTTTGGATCTTCCTTCGGTGCACCACTAAATTGGCATTGATTAGTTACCATGTGTAGGATTTGTCATTTATTTCATAATCTGGCGCATTAATGTCTGGTTGAGTAATTGCTGTGATGGCCCGGAGATTTTCGACCAAATTTAAACTTAATCTTTATATAGTTTCGACATGTTAAGCAAAGTCTGTAAGGTTGAGTCTCATGAATTTTTGAAATACTTTCATGAAATCATTTTATCCTTGACTATTCCCGACGATTCACGAACATTTGTGTGTAAATAAAAATGTAAATATATGTGAATCCCATACATAAGTAGTATTATATATACTGTGATATGTAAATATCAAAGATTCAATAAATTATATAATAGATAGCTAGGATATAATAAAAGGTAATATATTATATGTAATTACAATTTAAAAATTATAATTTGCTATATCAATATTATCATCATTATATTATTACAATATTTGTATCATTAATATTATTATATAAAGTATATATATATAATATAATATATGAAATTCGATAAGTATAAGTTGATATATTATTAACATCGTTAATATTATTATTATCATCTCTATAATTACTTTTATTAATACTCATATTATTTTGATATATTTATCATTATTATTATTATTTCAATTATTATTATTTGTTGTATTAGGGTAGTATTCTTATTAGTAATAATAATATTAATAGTTTTCATTTATAATATAAATTGGAAATACTGAATTTAATATACAAACCTAAACAGATTTCTGTCTCACGGCACTTCCTATATATATATATATATATATATATATATATATATATATATATATATATATATATATATATATATATATATATATATATATATATATATATATATATATATATATATATATATATATATATATATATATATATTAATTTATTTTATTTTTTTATTTTTCAATAAATCTTTTTATAATCGAGACCCTCGTACGATTCTGTTACATGTATTAATCGAACTATTCTAAATTGAGGATTTTGTTTCCAATCTAATTCAGTAAAGACGATTCCATTCAGCAAACAAACAAATTCAATTATAAATCTGTACCTGCTCCACTTATTCGTTGTCTGATTTATAAAAGGCTGTCGACTAGAGTTCGTTGTATAAAACAACTCACTCAGCTAATTCAATCTTGGATCTATCTCAATTAGTCAATACATTACGACAAACTAACCATCCTTTTCTACTTTAATACAATTTGTTATCCATCTCAATCTACTTTTAACTAATCTTATCTATCTGTAGTATAAACATATAAATGTACATATCCATTACACACAAACATCACCTATTTAAGTACCTGCAACCAAAACCACCTCATCCAAATGTCCACTGCCGTCACTCTTAGTCTATCATCGAACCTTCATCATCTTCGGTTTCCACCATGACAATCAACACCTTCAACCTCCATCAACCACCACCGGAACACCACAACAAACCACCATCGAACGTCTCTTAAATTTGCTGCTGCTACGCTGTATTTCTTCTGTTCTCCTGTACAAGCACCAACACAAATTCAAATTGTTATTTTTCTGTTTCTTTTAATTGAGAAATGAAAGAAACATAAGATAATGAAAGATAATGATTAAAGAAAGCTAGTATCTGATTTAATCAAGTCATACAACTCGATTCCTTCCTGCAAGCTATGTTGCTGTCCGGACTTTCTGTGACCAAAGTGTATCCAACCCGAGCACCCTTTGATTTGGGCTACCTGTGCATCTAATACTATTTTAATGATGATGAATGTTGACTATCAAAAACTTGGAACTGCCAAATAAAAATCTTTCACCCGCCATCCTCATCACCTCCACAACCATCACTAATACTCGTTGTATTTTGTTTTTTCTGCTCTTGTTACCGACTGAAAAGAACACCACTAGAACACCCCTTGTTCGATATTAAGGCTGCTATCTTTAAGCCTGCAACAACACTAAACCAACCATGAGGATATTAAATTTTAGGTGTTTTGATTATGGTTCACTACCAACACCCAACTGAAATAGCAACGAATACC
Organism: Rutidosis leptorrhynchoides; assembly: GCF_046630445.1. Classification (NCBI taxonomy): domain Eukaryota; kingdom Viridiplantae; phylum Streptophyta; class Magnoliopsida; order Asterales; family Asteraceae; genus Rutidosis; species Rutidosis leptorrhynchoides. The sequence goes on from NC_092334.1 coordinate 305,513,379, forward strand.
AATTAAACTCAACATCTTCTTTTACTTCAACCATATCTTGGTATTGCAGCTGATTACAATTATCTGTTACACTTTTGAAGCAGAAGAAGAAATACTGTAAGCACATGATTTCTCTCATTAACAGATATATAAGATTACATTTAAACTACATAAAATGAATAAATTATTATGACATAAATACTCAATCACAACAACGAACTAATGAGTCCATTGATCAAACCCAATCTGGTCACCTGAAACTCGAACACCACAAAATCCTTATCATCTTATTCGATTACTATCATCAAAACCCACCAATAACACCTTTTGTTAGTATTCATGTTTGATACAATTAAAAAGTACTGAGTAAATAAATAGGGAGATGTAGAAATTAAAAGGATTTATTGAATCAATTACCTATTCACCAATTAAGGAACCGAATGTCTGATCAATTGTTGATGGATGGTGATCAATGATGGTGAAGGATCGATGGTGAATGAGGAACAACCGAAACCCTAACCACTGTACAGCGTCGGTCGCCTTAATCGTTTAAAAATAACCAAAATTTTTTTTATTTAAGGGGTTGTTGGGATCAAATTAATAGATGGGTCAAATGGGGTTTTAAATGGATTAACAAAACTTGGGCTCTTAATGGACTTCCATTTTTAAGTATTAGTCATTATTATTAATTGATTATTATTAATATTATTATTATTATTAATAATAATATTATTATTAATATTATAATTATAATTATAATTATAATTATTGTTATTATTATTATTTATCATTATCATTATCATTATTATTATTATTATTATTATTATTATTATTATTATTATTATTATTATTATTATTATTATTGAAATGATTTTTATATAAAAACATTATTATTTTTAATAATATTATTATTACTTTACATTATTATTAAAAACTATCATTGTTATTATCATTACTATTTTAATTTTAATTAACATTACTATTTCAATTAACATTTTTATTATTATTTTATAACAAATAAATATTATACTTATATTACATATAATTATATACTAAACATATTAACATTATTTTTATAAATATTACAAATAACAAATTATTGATAAAATACTAATATAAATATTAAGATATCTACAAGTATAAATATTAATCATTTTAAATATATACAAATTAAATACATATAACATATAAACTAAGATATATTATATATAAATTTGTTCGATTACAAATATATGTGTTAATATACATTAATGATATAGGTTCGTGAATCCGAGGCCAAACCTACTTTTGTTCAATGACGTCATATGTATTTTTACTACAAAATACAGTATGGTGAGTTTCATTTGCTCCCTTTGCTTTTGCAATATATATTTTTGGGACTGAGAATACATGCGCTGCTTTTATAAATGTTTTACGAAATAGACACAAGTGATCAAAAACTACATTATATGGTTGGATTATTAAACCGAATATCGCCCTTCAAGTCTGGTAACCTAAGAATTTAGGGAAATGGCCCCTGATTGACGCGAATCCTAAAGATAGATCTATGGACCTTGACAAGTCCCATTCGGGGTACGAATGCTTTAGTACTTCGAGATTATTATACAGACGAGAGGTTTTGTTTTGGGGATATTCTATGCATTAAGTTAACGTCGATTACCAGGTGTTCAATCCATATGAATGATTTTTATCTCTATGCAGTTTGCGAAATGCCTAATACGAGAATGATGTTTATGAAAATGAAATCTTGTGGTCTATTAAAATGATGGAAATGATTATTTATGTTAAACTAATGAACTCACCAACCTTTTGGTTGACACTTTAAAGCATGTTTATTCTCAGGTATGAAAGAAATCTTCCGCTGTGCATTTGCACATTTTAAAGATATTACTTGGAGTCATTCATGACATATTTCAAACGTTGCATTCGAGTCGTTGAGTTCATCAAGATTATTATTTAGTCAATTATAGTTGGATATATTATGAAATGGTATGCATGCCGTCAACTTTCGTTGTAATGAAAGATTGTCTTTTCAAAAACGAATGCAATGTTTGTAAAATGTATCATATAGAGGTCAAGTACCTCGTGATGTAATCAACTATTGTGAATCGTTTATAATCGATATAGACTTCATCTCGATGGATTAGGACGGGTCTCTACAATTGCATGACCTTGGCCAGTGCGTTTAGCTCTCATTCGGTCTTCCATACTTAGAGGTTTCAGATTTTCCATGATTGAATTTGTTGAATCTGAATCACTAAAGGATTCTAACTTAATGGTTTCTTCCTCGACAATCTCTGGATGAGTGATTTGTCCCTGAATATCCTCCGGATTCTCAATTGTGAGGTCGATTTCAAAAAATGAATTATCGAAAATTTGAATTGGAGTACTGGGTCGACTAGATGACGATTCTAAATAAAAATCAACGGCGACAGTGTTGGCTAGATGTCTTGATCGAGTTACAGGTGGTGAACGCATAAAAGGTGGTGAACGTTTTGCTCGGTGCATTCACTGAATATCCTATTAGTTATAAAAGATAAAAATTATATAAGTTATCAAATTAATAGACTTTTATGATTTTGCCCACGTTTCGAATAGCCAATAGATGCAGCAGGTTGCCAGGACCCTTTAAATCGGAAGCCCACAACTCACCACTAACAAATCCAATTATTACTCCGAACCAGAAAATTTTGGATGTCTATCAATTTAACCACTTAAAATAATTTTTCGTTTTGAAATTTTAGAGAAGAAATAGAAAATTGTATGTCCTAAAAACTAGAGCGTCGAGAAATAAGAAAGAAAAAGAGCGCGTCGAAAAATGTCGAAAAAAATAAAATGTCGAAAAATAAAAATAAGAAAGAAAAGCGTCGAAACTTAGAATTCTAAAAACTTAAGTCTAAAAATATTAAAGCTTAAAAGGAATTCAATATCCAAAACGGCAATAACTTAAAAAGTACTAAAATCTTAAAATAGTGTCGCAAAATTCTAAAGCACCTAAATCTTAGTCTAAAGAAAAAATACTTAAGGGATTTTACGACAAAGCTTAAAAATCTAGAAATAAAAATAACTACGGCAAAACTATAACTTAAAACTAGTTACGAACGAAAAATATACAATTATTAATAAAAAGATACAAAATATAAAGATAAAACTTAAAGTTATAAAAATACAATTTTTATAAAAATATTATTTTTATATTACTATTTTATAAAAGTACTAATTTATAAAGTAATAAAACTAATTAAAACTTAAAATACAAAATTAATTAAAACTAAAACTAATCAATAAAAACTAATTAAATAATTAAACCCTAATTAGGGTTAATAAATTAATAATAATAATAATTAAAACCCTACTGCGTAATAATTACTATACTAGGTTTCAGTCTGCCAGGCTCCGCGAGTGCGGATTTTTTTCTGCCCAGGATCTCCGCGAGTTCGGAATTTAATAATATTGGGTTCGTTGGTTGGGCTTAAACAGTTCGGCCCAGTTCAGTTTGTAATTTAAAATTTATTTTGGGTTTCGAAAATAAATTGGCCCAGTTTAGTTTTTTTTTTTTAGTTTTTAAAAAATATAACTTAAATAAAACTTATATTTTAACAATTACTTATTAGATTTTTATAATTCTAAAAAAAACTTTTTTTTAATTAAAACACCTAAATAGATATATATATATATATTTTTATAGCGTTTCGCTTTCGGCGTTTATGTAGTCCCCGGTAGCGGCGCCAAAAATACTTGATGTGCGCAGAGGTGTATACGAAATTATATTTTTATTGCGAAATACTATTAAATACGATACAATTTTACACAAGTTATTTATTTATTTATAGGGTGGATATACCTAAACCTTTCTACAACAATTATAGGCAGTGTACCTAATCGTACAGTAGTGTAGTTTTTAGTAAGTCCGGTTCGTCCACAGGGAACTAGCCAAGTTTAACGCTATATTTTTAATCTATAATTGTAATATATATATATATATATATATATATATATATATATATATATATATATATATATATATATATATATATATATATATATATATATATATATATAAGTAGTATTATTATTATAAATAGGGGGTTTTTACCGTTTAATGACCGGTTTGTCGATTTTATGTCTTAAGTCGCAGTTAAAACCTAATATAAAATATTAAAAATAAATATAACTTAATTTAAAGCATAAAGTAAATAACGATAAATAAAATGCGATAAATTAAAGTGCGATAAATAAAATGACGGTAAATAAAATTACGAAAATTAAAAAGTGCGATAAATAAAAATGCAATAAATAAAATGACAGTAAATAAAAGTGCGATGAAATATGAAATAAAGGAATTATGCTTATTTAAACTTCCGTAATCATGATGTTTGATGTGTTGATTTTAATTTATTACCATGGGTTAATTGTCCTTTGTCCTGGACTATTCAATATGTCTATACGGTTTTTGTCCATAATAGTCCATCAGTCATAAATATAAAGTGCGAGTGTCCTCGTCAAATTATCCTTATACCCGAAGTCAAATATTCCAACTAATTGGGGACTTAAACTATAATAAGGTTTTAATACTTTATTATCAATTACACCAAGTGTCCTTGTATGTAATCCACCCCTGTTTTAATGAGTCCATTGACTATTAATCCATTCTCGTGTCCGGTCAAATGAACGATTATTAGTAATTATAAATATCCCGCCCATCGTGTCCGATCGAGTGTATGTGGTTATTTATAATTACGTCCAATTGTAAATCTTTATATTAAATTAACGAACTATCATTCAGTTAAACAAATATAAAGCCCATTAATAGTCCATAGTCCATTGTCCAATTTCTACAAGTGTCGATCTTTTGTCCAAACCCCAGTTATGGTACAAAGCCCAATTACCCCATCTTTAATATTTAGTCCAACATCATGATTACTTCGATTTAAATAAGCATAATAATAACTTAGCTACGAGACATTAATTTAAAAAGGTTGAACATAACTTACAATGATTAATAATAGCGTAGCGTTACACGGACATAATTTCGACTTACACACTTACAACATTTGCTAACATAACCTTATTATTATTAATCTTAAATTAAAATTAAAATTATAAATTATATATATATATATATATATATATATATATATATATATATATCGTGAGAGAGAGATTGAAAAAGGAGTGCTGAAATCGATCAGAATGCGCGGGCTTTATAGGCCCACGTTTCACTGTAGAGCTCCGCGAGTGCTGAGCTTTTATGCTTTACACCTCTGCGAGTGCGGAGGTCTGGAATTCAGCTCATAGATGAAATCAAAACGTGTGCTGCGTATAATTATAATATATAATAATATATATAATTAATTATATATTATATTATATTCTTGTGCATAGTTGACTTGTAATTTTTGGTCCATTGCGTCGCGCGCTGAAAGTTGGTTCATGTCTCGGTTCCGGATTTTCCAACGCCTTTTCGTACAATTTAATATCTTGTACTTTGTGTTTCACGGCTTGTACTCTTGTAATTTTTAGACGTTTCTCATCAATAATTTGAATCACTTGGATTGTACTTTGTACTTTTTAGCTTTTTGGTCATTTGCGTCTTCAATTCGTCGAATCTGTCTTTTGTCTTCACCTTTTATTATTTAAACGAATATCACTTGTAAATAGAACAATTGCAACTAAAAGCTTGTCTTTCTTGAGGGATAATGCTATGAAATATATTTTTGTTTTTAACATTATCAAGAACACATTTCAAATTGCTTTTAAAATCTGTTTTAGGCTACTGAGTAAACTAGTTTTACCAAGAACAATCATTTAGGCATAAAATGAGTTTTACAACTCCAAAAACCATGATATCCTAGTCCAAATTCAATGTTTTTGAATTATCTACACAATGAAAATCAGTTCATAGCTCAATTCATTACTCATTTGTCTAGAATTCGAATTATATCACAGATTTGCAATAAAACTTTAATTGAACCTAACTTGCACATCCGATAACGAAAATACGCAATTCCAAAGCCTAAAATTATTAGTTTTTCAAGAGGATTCTGAATATTTAATAATATTTAATATTCATTAAAGTCAAGTTTCTGTAATCATGCAATTCAAATTCGGGTTTAACCCAAACCACATCAAACAAATAAATTAACGCATGCAATTTACATATACGCGTATAGACTTGAGAAATTGACATCAAACTCTATGAAATTTCATCAAAATCATATTTATAAAAATTAGAGTTCATAGAATTATACCTTTGATCAACGAATTAGTTATACCAATGCGTAGCTAACGATGCGAATTATAATCTTTGTGTTGAAGGTTAAGGCTAAAAATAAAAATTGAGTGGTGATTGGGTGGTGATGGTGGTCGACGATGGGAGAGGCCAGGGAGGAGAAGCTGCATATTTTTTTTTGTTTCTAATTAGGTTTAAGGATAAATCATGCTGCAGTGTTTTATTTTTAATTACTAAATTAGGGCCTAACATTGTGACAATTTACAAGCCTAAAACACAAAAGCTAATGGGGTGCTTGGGGTGGTCGGCCGAATGGGGCCCAAGGGGTGCTCCTGGGATCGTGTTGTCCAATTCTGTGTTTTCGTGGTCCGTTTCAAGTGTCTTTTAAACGTACCGAAGTCCCAGAACGCTAAACCGATCGTTAAAACGCAACCAATAAGTCTAATTTATTAAAACAATTAATAAATTAAATTTTTTTAAAGTTAATAATTATTAAAATAAACCCGAGCGTCTCGTTACTCGAAAAGTAGTTTTTGCAGTTACTCAAACCGTTTCGTTTTTATCGTATTTCATTATTTGAAATAAGTTTATCAATTAATATTAACTCGTATTAATTCAAGTATCCCACCAAGGATCAAGTATGCATTTAATACACTTAAAGACACATAAAGTCAAGTAATCACCGTTAAAACAATTAACAGACAGTTAATGGAAGTGACAAAAAAAGTAGGGTTGTTACAACAAAGCCTTCTGGTTGATCAATGTAAACTTCCTCTTTAAGATTACCATTCAGAAAAGCGGTTTTGACATCCATTTGAAACACCGTAAACTTCATATGAGAAGCATAAGTAAGAAACAGACGAATAGCCTCAATCCTTGCAACGGAGCAAATGTATCATCATAATCAATACCCTATTGTTGTCGATATCCCTTGGCCATAAGATGTGCTTTATTTATAACCACAACCCCATCAGAATCTTTCTTGTTCTTGAAAATTCACTTAACCCCGATTGATCGTTGACCCGCTGGTCTTGGAACTAATCACCACACCTTCAAACGTTCAAACTGATCTATCTCTTATTGCATTGCTATCACCCAGTTCGGATCAACTAAAGCTTGAGCAACCGAAGTTGGTTCAATCTTACTAAGTGATATGGCGAAAACGGACAATTTTTATATGAGCGGTGTCGTTGGGCCACGGCTCGCCAGGATCAGCCGCTCGTGGGAGAGGGTACTGTTTTAAATTTGTATTTAGCGGGGCTTAAATCTTACTACTCCTTATAAGTAAGGGAAGTATGACCTTGATTCGTATTTTTGAAATATCAGTAGAATCGAACCTATATTTAAGACTAAGATAGTTAGGGAGTAGTGAATATTTATTTTCGGATTTTCTAATTTAATAAGACAGATAAAGTAAATGCGATAAAATTCGTAATTCAGATAAGGTTAAAGTGAGTGCATACTATGACTTCATCAGTTATTTTACCGAGATTATAGAATGCTGGCACATGAATAGGCAGATGCCTTGTATTCATTACACTGGTCCTAAACGCCCCTGTCATAAGACATGTCACTGGGTACTGCGTTAGGCTTGAAGATTCTGAATAGACAGCAACGTCCCTTACCTCCGACGCCCGTGCAGTCTGACTACAGGCATACACGTTCAGACGGCTCATCCAATTGAGCGACTCGGTTGGGTGACGTATTAACATTCCAAAATAGTCTAAACTTTCTTAAGCATAATAGAATATATGGTTTACCATATCCGAGAGACGTGATGTGTTTCAATGCTTTCGTTAATGATTGGTAAAAGATAGTTAGGCCCTTAAAAAGAGTTTAACCATAAAGAACACCATGGCCAAGTTAAGCTGACTTCCATGAACACGTTCGGTTATCCTAACGGTCCAATCCTTTATGTGTCTAAACAAACAGTTCCTTAATTAACTAAGAATCCCTCAAGCGGGGTGCAATGCTTGAGACCGCGTTATGGTGCTGTGTACTGGTCAACACTAACCGTGTTCCATGGCCTTACTTAGCAGAGGTACAGCTTACAACAACCACTGTGCTTCAGCGTGTACGTACGAAGTTTATATGCTTGGTGACTACACTAGCATGGTCTAGGACCGACAATGTACTAAGGGTCTAGTCAGATGTTTCACTACGAAAGAGTCCTCAGTCGGAATCCAAAGCTTGATAGACTTACTACAACTAGTGTGCCTCAGTCGATCTTACGTTGTATCCGATAGACTTCTCTTACCAAGGGGTGACACAGATAGTGTACTCTGAATCGGGGTTCGCGACTTCCCAATAACAGAGCCTATAACTACGTTCTATTAGTTGGAAAAGAGATTGAGTTTAAAGCATAATCGAAAAGCATTTCGACAGCATACACATACCATTATATTATTTCGGCATTATAACTGCTTAGATCATAACATACACTAAAGATAACTACTCGCTAATCATGGTAACAATATCATAAAACATTATATAAGATAAAGGATAGAAGTACCAGTAGATTAAACGAGTTCCGAATACAAAAGTGACAACTTCAAGACTCCAGACCTCTCCTAATACAATCTTCAGCGTTCTTCTCCGGGTACTAGGTTTCCCGCACGGAGTCGAAGGCCTTGAGAGTATGACTAATATTGTACAAGAGAGAGAAAGAAGTGAATTGAAGTGTGTGTTGGAATGAATGACAAAGACCCTTTAAATAGACTAGAAATTTGCCAAAATCCGCCTAGCAGGCCGTATGGCTGGCAGCCCATTTTCTGAGGGCATTTGCTGGGCCGTGTGGCAGGCCGTACCCCATACTGGCAGGCCGTATGGTGGCCCGTTTTTTATGCTGGTCAGCTTTGATTCCCTGGATCGTAACTTGATTTCTTGTCTTTCACCGTTTTTGCTCTAGAATCTTCGTTTTAGCTCCGATTCTCTTGATTCTTTTTGCTCCGCCTTCGTAATTACTTGTTCTTCAATTCTAACCGACGAAGTGGGTATTTTGCCGACAAAGTTCGAATCTTTCTTGTTTTTAGGCCTTAATACCGGGGTGAAAACGTGACTTGTTAGCCGATATCAAATATCCCACACTTAGACTTTGCTTGTCCTCAAGCAAACTCTCATTCTTAAGAATCTTTTCGGTGTTTTCTTTTCTAATTGCCTAAGCGGTTTGCTTTTATTATAAGAGCAAAAAGATAAGGTGAGCTATCTATGTTTGGATTGAAATTATCTCTGCAAGCATGCGAGGAGGTTACATGACATAGGCTAGCTTTCACGGGTCACTCAAATCACTCAAGTGTTTAGAGTTCAATATGGATCTAATGAAATGAATTAACTCATAGCCAGTCATGCTGCACCCATCGTCATAGGCTTGATAGAGACTCAAGTCCTTGCTGCTAATGCGAGAACGCTAGTAATCTCAGCTTCATAGGTCATTTGTCAATGATGGGAAGGGAATTTTGAAGTGGTAGTGAAGTTGTTTTTGAGGGGTGAGAAAAAGGGTAATGTAGTCTTTATAGAGGCTTTTATCCGGATAGATAGCAGTGCTGAAGTATTTTGAGAAGAACTTTTTGAACTTTTCTTCATTTGATAAGCATTTGATAAGTTTTTTTTTTTTTTTTTTTTTTTTTTTTTTTTTTTTTTGGAGACTTCATCTCGAGAAACTTTTTGCTGTTAAACTTTTTCAAGACCTTTGCCATGATACTTGAGAGGTTTATAACATCGGGTTTTCGAAAGGAATCTCATTTTCAGGATTTTTCGAGAGATAGTAAAGGTAATATGGATGTGGTGGTGGAGTAGAAGTAGTGGAGGTGCGGAAGGTTTATGTTTGACAAATGGATAGCTATTTTGATTACCGCCGGATCACGTTTCGCTGCTTGGAGATGTAGATCTAAAGCAAGTTCTGATTCTGAGCACAGACATCGGCACTCTCAACAGAAAATAGTGAAGCATTAAGGATGAATGATGGTCTTATTTGGGGTGCCTCACCATAATCAATTTAGGTCGATAATGCCTTAGTCATGCAATGCTCTATTAGAGATTTTAATCTAACAAGAATTTCACCTTACTTAAGCCTTAATTTTTATTGACAAACGTTTTAGGTTTTCAAAAATACTCTTTCGAAAAGGGTTTCTTTTGCAAAAATTTTGAAATTTGGCTTAAGGACTTGGAATCTTCGTAATGGGTTATTATAATTCAGCATAAAAAGATACCAACATCCCACACTTAGACGAACATTGTCCTCAATGTTCCTAGTGTCCCACACCTAGGAGTTTTAGTTGAAGATTTGGGAGTATTTATCTAGTGTTTTATTGGGTGTTATCCCACACTTAATGATAAGGTAGGATGTGGCATAGTTTGAATTTTGAGCTAGTAGCGAAAAGAAAGAAATACCCCTAGCAGTTGCGGCTGGTTCCTTGCTTCTTTATCGGCTCATTTGTCTTCCTTTATTCTTCTACTCTACTTTATTGCACGGGTTGCCTCCCGGGAAGTGCTTTTGTCTAAGGTCGTTGGCTCGACCGTAGTGATGCTTCAAAAAGTAAACATTCGTCGCTGATGGTTGTGATCTTGGTCTTCTCGAGGGAATGTGAGTCTTGGTGGATAAATCCTGAGAAAATGTCGGACCAATAGTGGTAATAGATCCGGTACTTCTCTTAAAGATCTTCTGAAAGATAAGTAGTGCGCAGTTTCGGCTCTTGATAAGTCCTGAAGTCTGATGAGGATATAATCCACGGCTCTGCTGGTTGACCCATGAATGTTAATCATAGAAGCAGTGCTGGTGTTGATGATTTCTCTGATGGGATGCTCATTTTGGAGGTCTTCAAACAATGTTAGAAACTGTATCTTTAGAATTTCGAAGTCTTCGGAACGGTGATCTCCACAGTAAGAGTCAGTAGCTTTGCACAGATTTACTAAGAGGCGAAGCTAAAAAGAAGAAAAGAGCAACCCTTATTCGAGCATTAATTTCACCGTCTTTGAGTATATCTCCCTACAACCAACTTTAAATGTGAAACTAGGATCCGTGGATTCTTAGAAGATACGTGATAGCTGCGTCGTAATGTAGGTGGCAATGTTGACTCGATCTGGTTCAAGATGAGAGAACGGATTGTTTCTCCTTGCTTCTTCCATAACAACATCTCGTAACTCTTTGATAATCAGATCGGCGTGGTGATCAATTGTTACGTAAATCACTAGTCTGTCTGGTGTGCTTTCGAAATTATCTCTATCCAAAAGAGCGAAAAGACTGTGAATATCCTCGATCATTTGCAAGTCAGAATGATAAGTCGGGCGGCCGGTGGAAAGATCCATACGCTTCCGGATGAGAGTCAGTAGTGCTCGTTGGTTTCGTGAGAACGGAAGTGCAGATCTGGCTAAGGCATTATAAACCTTAGAGTAAATGATCTTCTGATCTCGACAGAATCTTGTTTCGAGAATAGTGCGAACCACTGAATTATGCTCTCGTTGCCTTTCTTCGTGATAGATATGATGGTGAAGAGAATTGATGAAGTCTTGAATGCGTTCTTCTAGGATTTCAACTTCATTGTCTTCTCTTTGGAGATAGAGGTGGTGTTCTTCTCTGATAGCCATGATTTGTTCAGTTAAGCGTAACGAAAAATCAATGGTTGATTTTCGGATGGCTTCGAGAATGTCTTCAAATTCATCAGTATCGTTGATGAAGGTTATCATGTCTACGTGTGTGGATATAACCGGAATTTGATCTGAGGAAGAGTCCGACTCCCCTTGATCTGGTTCGGTTGGAGAGTGTGAGTTATTCAGAATGTCTTCATGATGCTCTTCCTCGTCATAATCGGTATCTTGTTCATCTGAGGATGCGTCTGATGAACGGGTTTCTTCAGTATTCTGATTCTCCACTTTGATACTTGCAGGATCAATTTCTATATCCTTAACCTCAGCCTTGTCGGTCTTCTTCTTGAAGCGAATGATTAAACTGTGATCTGTCATCTCAAGCCTCATTATTACTTCATAACGCTCAATGCTTGGAGCGGGTATTGTCGCAGTTTCTTTTACGTCTTCCATTTCCTCTTCCTCCTCAGATTCCTCATCTTCCTTTATTTCTTCGCTGGGATCCCCTTCTTCCATTTCTGGGTCGTCTACAGACTGTGATTCGACACCTATCTCGACATCGTTGGCTGGTGGTGAAGACTCGTCATCGGAAGTGATCCGTCTGGTGAAAATAGCAAACATCTCTGCCTGTCCAGAAAGATCGGTTGGTCGGTCAATTTTGAAGGTAACGCTCTCCTCATGTGATCGTAAGATCAAGGTTTGATTGTACACATCAATGACAATCCTAGCCGTATGCATGAAAGGTCTTCCTAACACTATTGGTGTGTGTAGGTCTTCCTTGATATCCATTAC